>NW_022631024.1:18670665-18940524 GCF_010015895.1 Lontra canadensis | reverse complement strand
CCCTGCCCGCCGCGGTGCCCGCCGCCTGAAGGCTGCCCGGGGGCGCGGAGCCGGCGCCGGCGCGCGCGGGCGCAGGAGGCGACTCGAGGCGCGATGTCGGTGCCGCTGCTCAAGATCGGGGTTGTGCTGAGCACCATGGCCATGATCACCAACTGGATGTCCCAGACGCTGCCCTCGCTGGTGGGCCTCAACACCACCAAGCTCTCTGCGGCCAGCGGCGGGACGCTCGACCGCAGCACCGGCGTAAGTCCCCGCCGCCGCCCCGCGGGCCCTCCCGCCGCTCCCTCCGACCCCGACCCCAGGCTGGGCGGCGCCGAGCAGGGCGCAGGGCCAAGGGCACGGACAAGGGTCCCCTGCGGCTTCCCCGGTGGGCGGAGGTGACCCCGTCCCCATGCTGCCAGGCCGCCAGCGGCCGGCCCTGGTCCTCAGGGGCACCGCCTCCTTCCTTTGCTGGGTTTCCTCGTGGGGCAGGGGCCTCAGGGACGCTGACGCTTCAAGTCCCCTTCAACTAGTAGTAAGTCCCTCACTGACAAGGTCAGGAAACTGAGGCAGGGCACTTGGGGACTTGTCCAAGGTCATTCAGCAAGTAAGGGGTGGGGATGCCTCTGCCCCACCCTGTCGAGCTGGTCCAGCCAGGGCTCGAGCGGAGCCCGCCCTACTTTGTAGGAGCCAGTGGGACTGGCCGGCGGGAGTGGGCAGGCGGGTGGGGGAGCTGGCAGCTTGCACTCAATCAGGCTCCTTTCCGGGCTCTTCCCTACTCCAGGTCCCTCAGGGTCCTGGAGCCCCAAGGTGCAGTGGCCCGGGTGGGGCCCTGGGAGGCACTGGCTGTGGCGCTGGCCCCCTCTCCGTCCCATCAGCCCTCTGTCCTGCCTCCCAGGTGGCTTTTTCTTCCCTTGTCAAGGCCTTGGTGTGGGGCGGGGGGAGCAAGTGGCCAGGGCGCCTGTGGGCAGGGCTGGCTCAGATGGTGGCTGGAGCTGCGTGAGCCAGGCTAAGCGGGAAGCACCCCTGAGCGGAGGAGGATGTGAGGAAGGGCCCCAGGCTGGCTCCCTTGGAGGCGGAGGGGGTGGGGGGAAGGCGGCAGGAGCCTTCTCTCCCACCTGGTTTGGGCTGCCCAGGGCACAGTGCTCTGGAAGGATGTTTCCACGTGACCCCTCCTAAGACCCTCGTCACGTTCACCCCACCTCGTGTCTCAAGGATGACATCCAGGGCTGCTTTCATGATGACTGTGCTCCTGAGTCTGGGTCCTAAGCTGCTGGGGTTGGCGATGAATGAAGCAAGTGGACAGCTACTATAGATTCTCCACCCCAGCCCCACGCTAAAAATAGCAGGGAGGTGACCTGAAGCGACAGGGCAGGCTGCGGGGGAGGGTCTGTGCTCCGGGAGTGTTTCTGGACAGTGGCATCGCCCCATGCGTGTGCCTGGAGCTCCACACCTGAGCCGGGCTGCAAGGTGACACCAGCCAGGCACAGCTCTGGTCTCTCGGTGGTCCTTGGGCATACCCCAGGACTGAGGTTGGCTGTGAGCTGGCCCCTCATGTCACCAGAAACTTGGTGAGATCCGCACAATGACTCGTGGGCAGCAGCCCTCGTGGAGTCGGAAAGCCGGCATCTCCTCGGACAGCGTCTGCCAGGCTGCCCGCGGGATGGCAGCCGGGGCGCGGGTCGTTGCGGCTCTGGGTGAATGGGCTGCCGGATGCCGGCTGTTACCCCGGGCGCTTCATCTCCAGGCGTCAGGGACGGCGTCGCGAGGCTGCGCCAGCCACCCCGGCTTGCTTACAGGGAGGAGATCTTGTTTCTGAATTATGTGCTGCTGTGAGTCAACCAGCTCCTGCTTTCCTGCCTGACTCCTCAGTCAGGGCGTGTGGCCTCCCCCCTCCTGCTACCCAGCCTATCCATTCGGTCACATGCCGGGACCCCAAATATCCCCGGAACGGAAAAATCTGAATTGGAACAAAATTTCAATTCTTGCCTGTTCGGCTTCCTTGCAGCCCCCCGGGGACCTCGATGGGATTCTGCCCCTTTGTTCTCAGGGGCTCCTGCCCCTCTCCGGGGTCAGAATGTGTCTTTGGCCCGTTTTTTGTCCTTCTCTGCCAGGGGTCGGACTTGGACAGCCCTCCCTGGTTGTCGTTCCTGGTGAGCTGCCTTCTGGTCTCACTTGTCTCCCTCTCGCTCCCTCATCCCCCCCCCCCCCCCCCCCCTGTTGCCCACCAACCCCCAGGAGAGCTGGCAGGTGTACAGCTCCGCCCAGGACAGCGAGGGCAGGTGCATCTGCACAGTGGTCGCCCCCCAGCAGACCATGTGCTCACGGGATGCCCGCACGAAACAGCTCAGGCAGCTACTGGAGAAGGTGAGTCTGTGCAGGGCGCGTGTGTGTGCGCATGTGCCCATCTACGTGCGTGTGTGCGCCCACACCAGCACCCAGGGTGGGCTAGCCCGCACGGTCCGTCCCAGCTTCAAGACCGCCCTCTTTCTTGGCGTGTCCGGACTCAGAATGTCTGTGAATGAATGAATGGGTGGATGGAGACCCCCCCATGCCCCACGGAAGGTGCAGGAGGAGATGAGTCAATCCTGCTGGTCACTCCACGGAGGAGCCGCGTGGGCATGGGGAGAGGGGACGAGGGCGGCTCCCCCCGGCCATTGTTTCCAGCGAGGCGGAGACCTATAGTCCGGAGGGCTCAGGGCTGTGGCTGAGCAGCCACCAGGGAGAGCACCCCAGGAGCCCCTTGGGTCTCAGCCGATGGGCTCTTTTGCTGCCCACGGGAGGTGGGATCTGCTAGTTGCAGGTCTAGGGGTACAAGTGCACCCAGAGTCCGCCCCTCAGCAGCCGCGGGCAGCAGCGCTGTGTGGGTCCAGCACGCATTTTAAATTCGTCATTTCAAGACCCTTCACAAGAATCATGTCAACTCGGTGAGATTTTTCACCTGGTTTCATCGCCCATGTACGCACACGGACACCGCACACCCGTGCACATGCCTTGCACTCACCACCCACACACCCCACGTACACACCCCCACACCTACACACCGGATACACATGCACCCCACATACACATGCACCACACATACACACACACACCACTCATACACCCACTACACATCCCCCACATACATGCCCACACCCACACACACACACACACACACACACCCCGTAAGACACGACTTTGCCAGTTGAGGAGTAAGGGGTGGGGGGGGCCTGAGCCCCTCGGAAGCCATTCCCCACCCCTCCCCCAGCTGTGATCCTCGCTGGGGCAGGTCGTGGCCCTGGCAGCTGGAGGGAGGACAGCACAGCACACCGTGCTAGGTCAGAACTGCTCAGTTTGAGCCCAGCTCAGCCGCAGCCTCTCATACAACTGCTGGCAAAGCAGGTCCTTGTCGTAGCCTCAGTTTCCCAAAGTGGGGAGGGAAGGAGTGGGTGAGTGATTCCCAGGTGCTCCCAGCTCTGCGCTGTCCCCAGGATGGTGTTGTGGGGGGCGGGGAGAAGGGCAAGGCCTGGCCCCTGCACCTGCTGCGGGTGAGGGGCAGTCTTTGTTCTGCCGTCTCTAGCCCACCCAGTATGTCATTTAGAAAGAATTAAAGTAAAATGCATTTAGCAGATTCCGCAAACGTTCATTAACACTAAACTAGACCAAAGCCTAATTGGGCCTTTAATTATTCAGAATTGCAGAGGAAGGAGGTGGAGCTGGGAGGGGCCTTTGGGACCTGGAAGGGGGGCGGTGGGGAGGGCGGGAGGGGGCAGGCTGCCGCCCTGGAGCTCTTGGGGGAGGTGCCCTCTGGATTCCAGAAAGCTCTCGGAGCCCCGGGAGCGCAGGCCTGGGGCCCTTCTTCCTGCCTCCATACTCTACCAAGTCGGGGCTGGAAGATTTAAAGCCCTATTTTATACCCCAGTGGGCACTGTGTTTTCAGAGGGCAGCAGCCTTTTGTTGTAAAAGAGGGCCGCATGGCTTCCTGCGTTCAGATTGTGCTGGGGTTGGGGGCAGGGCTGCTCCTTCCTTGGAGTGGGGGGTTCTTCCCGTGCCTGAGGTGCGTGGCTCTGGTGGTGTGTTCCCTCAGATGCCCCAGTGCCGACCTGTGGCCGGGGCTGAGGGCCACAGGCAACCCGCCGAGTGGAAAAGGCGTGTTGGGGCCGCAGGTTATGTTCTCTTTGAAAAAGCCGTCAGCCCTGACTTTGGAAGTGTGGGCTTTGGAGGCAGGCCAGGCTTTGGATCGTTGCTGACCGCTGTGGGATGGTAGACAAGCTGCTTAACTTCTCTGGGCCTCGGTCTCCTTCTGTGTGGCCTGGACTCGAGACCACGCTCACCTGCCAGGGTGTTGTAAAGATCGGATCAAATCAGTGAGCGGATGGGCTCAGCCTGGGGGGGACCGTGTCTTTTGGGAACTGTGTGACCTTGAGCTCATCAGTTGGCTTCGAGGGACACAGCCTGCTGGAAAGAGAATGGATGGCCCCGGGGCTGGGGCGTAGACCGGGTCTTCTTGAGGGAGAACACCTACCTGGGAGTAGTTGTGCCTCTTGGCCCAGTCGTCTGCTTTATGACCGGCCCGAGAGGGGGGTCCTCGCTGCAGGTAGGACGGACAGTAGGAGAGTCTGCGTTTTGTTTTAGGGTAGCGGAGTCATCTGGCATCTTTAAAATTGGTTTTCTCAATCTTAAATTTAATCTTACTCAAAATCCATGAAAAGCATCCCTCGTCTGGCAGGGGAGAAGCCCGTTGCTCTGCGTGTGGCCCCTGTCGGAGGGCAGAATCTGGAGCTGGTGCCGACCCAGCAGCTTCAGCTCAGCCCACGGAAGCCCCCGCTCTTGTAGGTTTTGCCAACACAGCAGGAACGCTGCGTCTCAGGAGGGGAGGGGGCTCTCGGCTGGGGAGGCCATTGTGTTCCTCCTCCCAACATTGTGGCTGCAGGAGGACCTCGGTGCATTAGGCGCAGGGACGGGGTGGGGGTGTGGGGGGGGTTGCTGCGATTGTGGGCAGCCCCGGGCCCCTCCCACCCCGCGTTTCCCATCCAGCCAGCTGGTTGAGACAGATGTGTGTGTGGTTACTGCCGGGCAGGCATTGCGCCAACGAAGTGATGCCGTTTCCAAGTAGTAGGCAGCCACTTCTGGCTCTGGCGCATCCTGGAAACCTCCCTGGAGGAGGTGGTATTGGGGCTGGGCTTTAAAATATGAAGGAAACCAAAACTCACAGCTCTTCTCCAAGGAAGTCCTGTGGTTATTGGGTGTGACAGAATTGGACAGGTGAGGGGGCAGGGAGAGGGTAAGAGAGCAAATGTTTCCAGTTCTCCATAGAAAGGACCAGAGGGGATCCGAGTCACCCACATACGGTACTTTACAAACCGAATTTTTAAACTGGATTTGTGTGTTACTTTTAAATAACTAGTCATAAAATCCTAGGCATTTAAAAATGCTGCAGTGAGTAATATCGGTTTTTCTTCTACTGAGAAGCATTTCGCTTGTGCTCTTACTTTATTTACGGGGGTGGAGGCTATACCGGAAGTGGTGGAAACCGCACTGTCATCTTTTCACTGACCGAGTCAAGCTATGGGTCATACCCAAATGATTCCGTGCCTAAAAAGGGAGAGGATTTTCAAAGGCAGCAGGAAATCAGAAATGGAGATCTGCGGTGGTTGTGAAGTGTCCTCCTCCCTGGTGATTGGATTCGATTCCGAGAGTGACCCGAACGCCACCGCACAACCCTGAACTCCATCTGCTCCCCCCACTGCCCCAAATGCATGTGCACAGAAGCACCAACCAGTTTCCCCAAAAATAAAACGCCCTGGCAGGTGGTTGCACTGAAACTGTTTTTCTTTTAAGCTCTCTGGAATCCTGTTGAATATTAAAGTTCCATCTTGAGGATAGACTCAGTTCAGGTCTGTCTGCAAAGACGTGAAATAGCGATTCTTCACTGGCCGAGTGATTGATTCCTGACTCTATGCATGGAACGCAGATGTTTGCAGAGCAGTCATCTGCCTATGATACCGGGAGGGGTGATGGATGGTGTGTGAGATGGGGACAAGTGTTGACACAGAGTCAGAAAAAGCAGTTCCCTTGTAGCTTGGCTCCCTTGTGCGCCCCACCTTTGCATCAGGATCCCCATGAGATGTAGGGGGACGGAGAGTCTCCAGCTGGGGTGGGGGAAGCCCAACAGCACCGTTCAGACTGGCTGGTATTTAAGCCTGCCTATCCGGTTTCATCCTGCAGAATAAGGAGACTGAGACACAGTCCCCTCCCCACTGAAAAAAGAAAGGAAAAAAAAAAAAAGTCACCCAAAGCCTCGTATGCCTGGAGCTGGGAGCTGAGGGAGGACCTGAGGCTCCTGAACCCCTGATTTGCATCCCTGGCTGGAAGAGAAAGCATTCTGGAACATGGCAGAGGAAACGTTTCCCAAACCAATTTGCTCTGTTTGGGGAGTTCTTGGTCATAACACTCCCCGATGCTGGTGATTAACTAGTAAATAATGCATGGACCGCCTCTGGCTCCCAGTGTGTCGGCTGCGTGGGAAAGGTCACTGTCGTGTATTTGGAGGCAAATAAGACAGGCAGGCACCCGCTGCAGCTCCTTTCTTGAACCTGTTGCCTTTTTGACAGGTGCAAAACATGTCTCAATCCATAGAGGTCCTGGACAGGCGGACCCAGAGGGACTTGCAGTATGTGGAGAAGATGGAGAACCAAATGAAGGGACTGGAGTCCAAGTTCAAGCAGGTGGAGGAGAGCCATAAGCAACACCTGGCCAGGCAGTTCAAGGTACGTGCGCTGCTCCTCCTCTGAGTCGAAGCTGGGCTTGGTTTCCCTTCGTGCTTTCCCCTTCCCCTCCAGAAAGAGGAACTTGGGGCCGGGGAGGAGCCCAGCAGAAATGGGCCTTTGCCTTGCAAATGGCCGGCGCTGTCCTTGGAAATGGAGAGGCAACCGGCCCTCGCTCTCTTTTGGCGAAAGACACAGTCAAATGGGAAGATAGTGCCGCAGTTTTCAGCCCCCATGAGCTTCCCAGGCCGGAGTCCCAGGACCTGGCTTCTCAAGCCAGGTCATAGATTAGCTGGGAAGGGACAGGATTGGTCCTCGTCATTCGGCAGCTGCTGTAGGTAAATCACATTAGCCAAGGATTAGCTTAATTGATTAGAGCCATTTCTGAGCAGGGATCACTCGGGGCAATTTTTCACATCTGACCTAATTTAGCTATGACAAGGCACACTGTAGATTTGTAGGGAGGAAAGAGAGAGACACCAACATCTTTCTCACTTCCTGGTAAGTGTTTTTTCTTTTTTTTTTTTTTTCTCTCCAGGTCTCTCTGGACATTAAAGCCAGAGTTTGGCCTAAAATTATATATACATATATAGAAATATGTATATATATATACATATATATACCTTAAGTTTACTCAGCTTCAAAATGATTAAATTGAAAAATTATATGCACCTTAATTAAGGCACACGTGCATGTTAATTACTAATCTAGCCCAGATATAAATGAACAGGTCAAATTACACAGCCCTGCTTGACTAGAAATTGCTGACGCTCTGTCTTCCAGTCCTTTTTATGCTAATGTTTTCCTTTGATGTGCTCCCTGCATGAAGCAAGAAGTAATCCACTTTTAAAACTGATACATTATACAGAGGAAACGGCAGGCTAACGAAGTAATAAATCTATATTATAAATAAAATAATAGCAGGCCTGATCCTATCGAGGAGCAATGAGCCAGTGGCTCATGGTGGAGGCAGGTGACTATGTTGTCCTTGCTTCTGATGTCATCATCGTGGTGAATTATCTCAGAGAGAGAGATTTTTGACCTGCCTGACCAAAAAGAGTTTGTGTCTCTCCCTGAAAACCCAGCATTCCCTGTGTCATGCTAGAGTCTGAGTCCTTTGAAGACAGGGGTGTCTTTAGCGGCCATGAGCTAGCTCATCTTTGCAAGCACTGTCCACACGGGCATCTCTCCCAGTTCCAAAATTTGGGGCAACATGGCCCCAGGGGAGAAAAAGCAATCCCTTGCCTTTGACCATGCTTTAATTGCATTAAGAATTACACCAGGAATTGTGAGAGAATCTCTATAACTATTAAAGCAGTTGGTTTGGACTAAATCTAGCAATGGAGTGTGTTTTGTTTTTTTTTTTTTAAGTTACCGTGAAAATATTTGTCTATTAATGGCTGTCTGTTTAAGGCAGGCTAGTGAGGCAGCTCTTCAACGGTATTTCGTTTTCTTGCTTGCAGGGCTAACTTAAAAGCGTTTTTTCAGTGCTGCAGTGACTGAAGATGCAGTCCACTCCCATGTAACCATGAAAGAGGGTCAGAGAGCTTTTGCACCATGCATTTTTACTATTATTTCCCAATACTTAGCACCATGACACTAAGGAACCTTGAACACAACCAGGACCCTCTTTTGCATGCGACTGTAGCTGCATTCCACGGACAGTTTGAACCCTTGTCAATGCATTTTTTGAAAAAGAAAAAAAAAAAAAAGAAACTTTGTGTGTGTGACTAAAAGCATGTAACCTTAAGATGTTGCGTTCTAAACTGACAATAAAGACCTTTCCCAAATATGTTGGTGTTCTGAAGACTGTTTAATATGCTCTTCTAACTCTTTTGGGCCAGAATACATAAACCTATAAATGAAACAGGAGTGTGCACAGACTCCCTCGCCCGGGGAGAAGCCAGGCCAAGGCAGGGTGTTGCAAGTTTTTGCACGCAGAGCACTGAACCCAGCTTATTTTAACCTTGCAGGCGATAAAAGCGAAAATGGATGAACTTAGGCCTTTGATACCTGTGTTGGAAGAGTACAAGGCCGATGCCAAATTGGTATTGCAATTTAAGGAGGAGGTCCAGAATCTGACGTCAGTGCTTAACGAACTGCAAGAGGAAATTGGCGCCTATGACTACGATGAACTTCAGAGCAGAGTGTCCAATCTTGAAGAAAGGCTCCGTGCATGCATGCAAAAACTAGGTAGGACCAGAACCCTGCGGGGGCGTGGCGCTGCCCCGCCCACCTCCGCTCACGCACAGGCTTAGGGAGTGGTGCTGAAGCGGACAGCGCCCGCCTGGCCTCCGGGAGGCCGCTGCCGGGGGCGTGGCGCTGCCCCGCCCACCTCCCCGCACAGGCTTAGGGAGTGGTGCTGAAGCGGACAGCGCCCGCCTGGCTTCAGGGAGGCCTGGCCTGGCCGGATTAGGGCTCCTGGGTAGGGCTCGCGCTTAGGAGCACAGGTAGGCGGCACTCACCCTAGGGCACTGTCCAGTCATATGCCAAGGCTGGCTCACAGACCCCATGAAGTCACACATCCGGAAAAGGGACTAGATGCCACATGCCATCTGAAGAATGTATGTGTGTGCGTGCACATGTGAGTGGGTGTGTGTGTCTGTGTGTGATGGGTGAGGTTAGGACATGAGTTTAATAGGGCTGGAAACATACATCTCATACTCTCTCCAGGCTGGGGACAAGGGCTGACAGAACTCCTGAGAGAGCGAGTCATGCGTAGTTTGAATAAAAGAAAAAAGAAAATTCAGTCACACCAGCTTAGAGGACTTGCCATTCACAGTGAGAAAAGGCGTCAGTCCCTCCTAACGGCCTGGATGGAGGGAGCCCCTGGGCTCACTTGATCCTCAACCCTGTTGTTGCTTCCTTGGGGGGGCACCAGATCTGGGGGTTCCCCCACCATGGGGCGACCCCTCAGGATTCTGGCTTCTGCTTGAATTCCCACTCACCTTACAACTTCCCTGTTGGTTGCTGTCATAGATCGTGACTTACTGGCATCTGAGCCCACTCTTCTGGCCTGTTTCCCAATTTTCAATTCATTCTTGGGCTTTTGTGTGCAGATCAGCTGGCCCTTCTCTCCTGCTATGTGTTTGACACCAAGGCTGTTCATGTTCATACTGTATACTTAGTGTACCATAGGGTAATTTTTAGGGTAATTCTGGTTTATGAAGAACTTTCCCTCGGGTTTTATCTGATATTCTAACTTGACTCCCTCCCCACACCCACCCACCCATACCCCAAATACCTTCTTATAAACTTATAACATCCCAAAGTAGCAAATACTTTTAAAAATCCCTGATGCCTTGAAGCAAAAGGGAGAGAACATCCAAAAGGCAAGGAAGTAGTCGGCCAGCCCCCCTGCTGGAGCAGGTCCGCACGCCCAGATTATTTCAGACGCTATTCTAGGCCTCCCAGCAAAGGCAAACACTCAAAAGTTCCCCAGCCCAGGGAGGATGGCGAGAGGCATTGGGAGTTTAATCTGGCTTAATATGGGCACTTTGCTGTGTCCCATGAGGGATTGTCTTCTGCGTTTTTCCAGTGATGCCCTTCTTGGTGCCCCAGTCCTGGTGTGTCAGGGGCAGGGGGACCTGGGACAGCCCTAGGAGGGTCAGGGCGGGGCAGTCTCCACAGCATTTCCTGTTCGGACACTGTAGGGGTCGGTGTGGATGTTTCGAGTCTTCACGATGATGGAACTGTACTTATGACTGTGGGTTTTATAATGACTTCCGTTGGGCACAGATTGGGGTTTCTACCCAGCATTAGCCTACGCTGACTGCCTCTCTCTCTCCAGATCCTCCAAATGCCCCCACCCAGGGGTCTCAGCCTCTGAAGAATCCAGGGGCCGGTGCAGGGGTGGTGGTTATTGTTTATTTTATGCCCTCCCTGGGTTACAGACTGCATATATCAGTGAGAAACTGAGATGGGACCTCCATGCTTTCCCTGTAGGGGGGTCAAGGAGCAAAATGGAAACTCAGAGTGGAAAGTTACAAACACCGAGAAGCCACAGGCCTCTCCCGGGGGGGGGGACGTCACCCCTCTTGGGAAGAGCAGCCTTTCCATCAGCACCTGGTCTATTTTTAGAAGCTGTGTGAATTTTCCTTCCAGCTTAGGATCTTGGGGCTTCCACACGGTTACCCTTGGGCCACCAAGATGGTTGATCTGGGAGTAAAGAGAGAGGATGACTCCCAGGGGCCCCGTTCTCTCCCATCAGAATGCAACCATGTTGTCTTGCCTCTGTGTTTCTTTCTTCAGAAACACCTTGACTCGGAGGTAGACCCACTGAATCAGAGTCTGCGGCGGGTGGGGAGGGGCGGGGCAGGGATCTGCATTTAACCAACAGCCAGGAGATTCCCATGAACACCAAAGGGTGAGAGCCCTCGGTCTGTAAGTTAGGTATCACCTGCGGCTGTGTGACTGTCCCCAGGCACTGACTGTCTCAAGGGCAGCCACTTGCTTATCTGTACAGTGAAGGTGTAGGAGTCCCCATGCTCTGGGATGACCGTGTGAGTCCAGGGACACCTCATAGCCCAGCAGAGTGGGCAGGGGGTAGGGCAGGTGAGTTGTAGTGCTAGGTAGGCAGCTAGGTGGGCAGACAAACGGATATGTTGGCAGGTGGAGGAACAGAGAGGTAGGTGGGTGGGTGTGGGGGCAGATCAACAGGCAGGTGGTAGTTTGAACAGTGGCTCTGCCCTCTCCCTAGGTTCCCATTTAAGCCCAGTAATTTAAGGACCACGTTCCTATCCTGTGGCTGCTTGAGATGGTCTTTATTTCAGCCTCACCAATGAGTACGGTCTCAGCAGCCTCTTTCCTGCTTGGAGGTTCTGGGGACCACAGAGCCAAGGAGGCACCTCCTGCACTGTGGGGCCCCCGTTCCTGACAGCTGCCGGGGAGCTTGGGGCTCCCGTTGGGTGTAGCCTTTCAGTAGCTCCCGCCCCGCCCCCTGGGCACCTTGGCTCCTTGGTCCGAAGTCTCCCTGTCAGTTCCCATTATTTCTTCCCCGGTGTAGACACTCCAGCCCCCTCTGCCAATGTGCTCTCAGTTGGGTGGCTTCTTGCAGCCACCCTCTCTTTTAAGTCGATGTGGCTGGTAATTCCTGACCCTAGAACATACACAGAGCAAAAACAAGGCTCCGTTTGTTTTCTCTTTCTATTTGTAAAGATTGCTGTCTCGATGGGACTGTATGTTTTTCCCAGAGGCCCAGCCAGAAAGGACTCTGAAACTCCGTTTCTAAAACCAGAGGTGGGGCTCAGCCTCTCTGGGCATCTCTGCAAGAGAGGCGGCTTCTGATCATTCCCCTGAGGTCCCCTTGTTCCCAGACAGGGGAGCGCCAGAGCCGCCCAGCCACCTGGTCCCCTAGGCTGGGGCGGGAGACTTCACGGCCCCCCTCCACTGGGGGAGCCTACACAGATGACTCAGAAGCTAAACCAGCAGGCCCAGAGACTCAGGATCCAGTGCAAAATGCTGTTCATACATCAACGTCCCGAGCATCTCGTGGGTCTGGCCTCAATTTTCCACTCTGTAAAATGGGGGCAAGGGGAATAGCTGAGTTTTAGGGCTTCCCCCGGTGGGAAGGAAGTGCCCAGACACCCGGGGCCCTGGCATCAGAATCTCTGGGCCTCTGATTGTTCCACCAAGAACACGTGAATGAAGCCCGTGGGCTTCAGTGTCAGCAGCCCCCCAGCCCGGGGTCCATGTTGATGACAGTCAGGGCGTAGATATCTTTGCCAGTTTGGGATGTCAGGGCTTGGTGCTCCACATCCCAGGCTCTCTCTCCTAGGGGAGGCAAGTCTGAAGCCTCCTTTCCATTCTCTTGCCCTTGAGATGGGACAGGCTCAGGAAGGCAGGGGGATTGGTCAGTGGAGGGTGGAGAGATAAGCCTGGGAGACCTCAGCCTGCAGGAGACCCCACAGCAAAGAAACCAACCCACAGCTGAGCTGCTGCTCACATGTTGACCCGAGTGGGACTCTGGCGGGGCAGGCTTCCCCTTTGGAGCCTCCCAGGAAGTGCTGGGGATTGTGCCTGGGGAGAGGTCTCCCGGCACCTGCCCTGCCCTGCCCGTGTGCGGGGCCGGGGGGAGACGGGGGACCCTCCCTTGGTGCCGCTCCCAGGCTCGGGGTCTGCTTTGTCCTCGGGTTCTCCCCCTACAAGGACATGTGCCTTCCCCAGCTCCCAGCCTCGCAAAAAGTTCCCAGTCCAGGAGGGATGAAAGCTGGGGCTGAGGGAGACCGAAAGCTGGGGGCCCAGCCTGCCTGCTGCGGGGCTCTCGGGCCCTCGCTCTGGCCTCTGGCCTGGATCTTGGTGGGCATGTCACCCCGGGCCTGCTCAAGGCTCCCCGTGGAGACTGTCCCAGCTGCTGTTCGGAAGTGGACCTCTAGCAATAGCACGAGGCAAATGATTTCATGCAGGGCAGTGTTTCGTCTAGGCCCCTGGCTTTGCACGGTGCCCTCCCTCCTGACACCCGTCCTGCGCTCTGCCCCTGAGCTCTGGAGGGCGAGGGTGGCCAGGCCCTCCCAGCAGGGTGCTCCGGCCCCAGAGCTCCACCTCCTCTGAACTGCACCTGCGCAGGGACCTCCTTCCCTCCTTACGCACATCCTGAGCCCGCGTGACAGAGAGGGACACTTTCCTGAACTGAATGTGCCAAGACTCCTCCATGAGGCTCTGCCGTGGGGCTTTTTTAGATCCTGTCAGCTCCCGAGGTCTTGGCAGAACCAGTCTGGACAGAGAACCAAAAATAACTCCCTGAGTCAAGCGGGGGGCGGGGGAGCAGCCTCCAGCCCGGGAGGCCCTGGAGACCTGAGGCTGCAGCCAGTATGTGGAAGAGCAGGGCTCCCCGGCCAGCCGGACCCTGCTCTGCACGCTCTGATCCATGATCTCCAGGCTCCCTCCAAGGGGCTGGGAGGCTGCAGGCAGCCCGCAGCCGGGGAGCACCCGGGGTGAAGGGAGAGCAGACCTCAGCCCGGGGATGGCCGGTGCTGGTGCTACAGCAGAGCGTTTGCCTCCGGATCAGACCCGGCCTGCAACCTCTTTCCTGCAGTGGCGGGCTCCCTACTCTGCCCCAGCCCTGAAGGCCCACAGTGGGCAGGACACACTTGGGTGGTCCCAGGCAGCCCCGACCCCAACTTTTCTCCCCATCCTTAATCCGAATTCACAGTCCTGAGAACGGCAGCTGCCTCCACTGAGCCCGACATGCACGTCAGGCGCCCTTCTAGAAGGTCCCAACTGCTTCAGCCCCTACAGCTGCCCTTTGGGCTTCTGCTCAGAGGAGGGCGACCCTGCTTTACCTCTCGTCCCCTCTGCTGGGGCATGTGGCGAAGGACATCGTGAGGGTTTTCTGAGAGATGATCATTTTACCTCTGAGGAACTGAGAGATGATTCCCTCAGTAGTTCACGGACAATTTCTTGGGCAGAGCCTTGGGGAAACAGCAAGAGAGGGCAACAAGCTTGCAGCCCAGGGCAGCCAGACCTGGACACTCGGGTCTGAGGCCCCAGGACATATGGGGTCACTGGCAGGAGTTGGTGAGGACAAGGTGGGCAGGGTTCCCAAGGCAGAGGTGTCAGGACGAGGCATGGGTTTGGGCCAGGCCATAGAGGACAGGGGGGAGGGCGGGCAGAGGACGCGGCAGGCGGAGGGACAGCCAGAGCAAGGGCGTGGCGGCGAGGGGGGCATCTGTGCTGCTGAGGTAGGGCGCCGGCCCGCCGTGCTCGCGCGCTGGGTGTGATGTGGAGGACGGACATCTGGTCTCCTTTGGGGAGGTCAGCCAGAATGGGGGGCTTGGCCAGAGCCTCGGTGTGAGTCAGTATAACGCTGCGATGTCCGATCCCATGGTGTGCTATTGGATGGAAAACCCATGGGCCCACCGGACTCCCCGAGCCATGACACCCTTGAGGGCAATGGCTCCTCCTTCCAGGCTGCTGGCAGGACTGCTGTCCCCTGGCAAGCAGTGGGGAGGCTGTTGGTGGCTGGACGTGGGCCTTGTCAACATCTCCCGATCCCCACCCAGGTCAGAGAAGCTGCTGTCTCCTTGGGGACAGCCAGCCCCCAGAGCCCCCAGGTCATAGGAACCAAGAGAGTACAGGGGGACACCAGCCTTGGGCACCCCCTTTTTCTCCCAGTCCCTGTAGACACTGGTGAACCTTGGACCTTCCTCCAGTCCCTCTTGTCCTCCCACAGATGGGGACATGTGCACGGGGCCCAGCGAACTTGCTGCGATTCTCAGCAGGGACCAGGCCCACCTGCTGACCGGCCACCAGCCCCCGAGCGATGCCTCCTGCCAGGAAGCCGTGGGCTGTGAGGGACAGTGTTTACGTGGGAGGGCCCACGGTTGCTCCTAAAAGCGGAACAGACAGGAAATTCGGAGAGGGGAAGGGATAGGCTGGTAAAAATAGGTGTGGACCCAAGGCAGCGGCCTGCGGTGAGGAGGGCGGTGCCGCTGACAGGGATCTGGGTGCGGACCCCGCCCCCCCAAAGGCCTGCAGGCGGCTCGGCCCTCCTCACGGCCTCTGCGCTCCCACCAGCACAGAGAGATGGGACGCCCGGCGCTGGGCTGGGGTGTCAGGGGTCTGTCTCTGCAGTCCTGCGTGATGGCGTTAGCGCAGATGCACACCCCTGCTCTAAGTTCTTAGGTAGAGACCAGCTTCTGCGGCCTGGCCTGTCCCCCGCTCTCCCCCCGCTCTGCGGGATTATCCCGGCTAAACTGTGTCCCTGACTTAAGTCACTGTCAGTCTTCTGAAAGCACCGGATCCTCTTGGAGACTTGCTGACTGGGCCGTGTCTACCTGCCAATCGGCTCCTGGGGCTCGGGAACTCCAGGCTGGCGGGGATTCATTTATTCTGGAAGACCTAAGTGGTTGTGGAGTCTTTGCTGGGGTGGCAGGTGCAGCCTGGCAGGCCCTCAGGGCTGTGGGAAGGGCCCTGGGCTGCAGAGAGAGCTGGGTCCCAGCCTCTACTGTCCCCAAGTGCTGGTGTGGCTCTAAGTACCCCCCACCACCACCCCGGCCTCCATTCCTGAGACGGGCAGCACCAAGGCCACCTCTGAGGCCCGGTCCGTCCAGCTGCCCTGCTCGGTCAGCGCCTCCAGAGTCCCCGCTCTCCAGCCTCAGGGCTCTCCCCTGGCAGAAGGGACCTTTTCCCCCTGCGGGAGATGTTCACAGGCTCTCTAGGGAAGGAGGGGGGCCTTTCTCCTAGTCCAGTTCTAGCTGGCCCTGGGACATGGAGCTGTGGGTTCTTCCCAAAGAGGTGTCTTGGGATCCTGCGGGGAGCCTAACACACGGAGCTTGGGATGTTCTCTTTCCCGGAGGCTTAAGGGCTCGAGCTACTGCCGTGCCCACTGCCTGGAAGAAAAAAACCATGTCGTGGCGAGGCTGGTCACCCCCATGTCCTGCTCTGGCCCCTCCAGCCCCAAGCCCCTGGGGTCCAAGGGAGGGAGGCGGTGGGGGGGCTGCTGCTCCTCCCTCTCCCTGTCCACCCTGGCCTCAGCGGCTCTGTTTGGGGCGGGGGAGCTTCTCTGGACTTCGGGGCTAGGGGTGTCACCGGGGAAAAGAGAGGCAAGAGCAGCGGACACCCTGACCGAGGCGGGCAGAGGGACCCGCATCCTCCACAGTGGGTGGTCGGGCTCGGGCCAAGGGAGTCACTCCTCTGCGCTGTGTACTGTCTTCCAGCCTGCGGCAAGCTGACAGGCATCAGTGACCCTGTGACCGTCAAGACCTCGGGCTCAAGGTTCGGGTCCTGGATGACGGATCCTCTGGCCCCAGAAGGTGATAACAGGGTAAGTGCTTCCTCTGCCGGGCCTGGGTCCGAGGGTGCTGTGGTCATCCTGGGGGACAAGTGAGCCTGGTCTCCATACCCTGAACGTTTGGCCCTCACGCTAATGCCCGTGTGCCCACCTGTGCCAAGAACCGCCCCAGCGGCTGTGGCGGGAGCCCAGCTGGGCGCCCCCGCGGGTTTGTTCCCCACCCCACCCCCGGCCGCTTTGGGGAGGGGCTTAGGTCCTGGCTGAGCTCCCTGTGCTAACCCCGAGTCACAGACCACAGGGACGGGGTCGGGGCCCAATATGGGAACAATGGTGACAATTGTTAGAGTGGGGCACCCCTGCCAAGCCCTCCCCGGCTCCGCTCTAGGGGAGGGGAGCTCCCAGCCACCCCAGCCCCACCCCTGCTCCAGGAGGACCGTCCCGTCGGGCAGGCCTTCCTTACGTCAGTGGTATCTCATTTGTATCAAGGCCGATGGAAACGCAGTTTCCTTTTTGATTTAGGGAAGAGGCTGGGTTCGTTTCCCCCCTGGATAAAAAGTCAGAAAAGGAGAGAAAGGCAGGGCCCGGGTTGAGCCTTGTGAGCCCCTTTGGAGGTGTGGGGTGAAGGCTGGCCGGCTGAGCACGGGGCCACCTGGACGTGGCCATTTGGTGGCCCTCAGAGCCTCTGCCAGAGGAAGACTCGCCTAGGGCTGTCAGGGGAGGAGGGACAGGTCTGGGCATGTAACCTCTTGCTGGCTACACCTCAGGGCACAGAACAAGCCAGAAGTCTGGGCGTCTCCCACCCACCCCCTGGCTTTCGGGGACTGGCAGGACGTTTAGAAACTGATCACTTTTTAAAAAAAATCTCTGCTCTTCCTTCAGGCGGGATTGAGAGGGGCTGCTGGGTCTTGTCTGGGGGACCCTTACTGGGAAGGGAAGGGTCGCTTCCTCTCCCCGAGATTTCTGGTCCCGCAGCTCCCCTCCCCCACTGCCACAGCTGCGGGTGGCAAGCGTCTTGTATTTTGGAAGTGAGGTGGCCCCGCACTTTCTGCTGGGGAAGGTTATGGGGGACAGTGACCGCTGGCCCATGGTGGCTGCCATCTGTCTATCCACCCTCCCATCCCCGCCCCCAGGGCAGCTCACACCAGCCTCGGCTGCCGGGGACTCTGGAGGGGCCGGTCGGGGACCGCAGACCGGGATGCGAGTGCGGACAGGTGTTTGGGTGGTTTCTGTTCTCTTTCCTGAGTCTGGACGGTTAGCTGCTGCTTGCACGTTCTCTGACGGTCTAAGGGGCTAATCGTAATTCCGATGGGTCTTCTGGCCCACATCCCCCGCGGCGAGCCCCAGCTCTGCTCCAGGCTCGGCTCCGCACTGGCACAGCGGAGCCCTTCTGTGCGCAGTGATCCGTTAGTCCGCGTTCCTGGCCCTCGGTGCTCCGCTCTGCCTGCCAGTCCTGGCTGGGCGTCCAGTGACCCTCCAGCGACCTGCCGGTGTGGAGGTCACCGTTACCCGTGCTTTTTGGTGAGAAAACCCCAGTCTAGTCTTGTGCCCACGGTCTTGGGAAAGGGCGGTCAGCGGTTTCACTAACAAGCGTCTACAGCAGTTGCCCCAAGACTGCCCCGTCCCTCCCCACCTACCTGCCGTCTGCCTGCCCACCGCACACGCCCCACACACCTGGGTCTGGGGGTTTGTGCCCACGCGTGCCTCCGGCCCCACTGTGACACCCTTTCCTTTGTTGTAAGTAGTGCTGCTCGGAAGACCCTTTCTCAGGTCCCAAGTATTGGGGCTCCGGGAAGCCTGGCTCTTTGCCCCAAACAGGGAGGCTGTCTGTTCGCAAAGCTTTTAAGGGGTGGGGGACGCTCTTGATAACTGGACACCTGTTTTCTGCTTGGTGACCAGATTGCCGTCCAGAAAGTGAGGCCCCGGGGATGGACGGAGCATGCGGAGAGGGGGCAGCGGGAGGAGGCTTCTGTGGGTAGCTGCTGGCAAGGGGAAGGGGGGAGCGGAGCCCGCGGGCGGGGACGCTGGGCAGCTCTGCCCCACACCTGTGTGGTTGGGGCCATTCCAAGCTGTGCTCTCAGCACAGCCACCCCCAACTCCCAGCGCACTGAGTGACGCCTCCCCAGGCCTTGCCACTGATCTGGAGGACAGATGTTTTGTTTTGATCTTTCTTGTTCTCCCCTCCCAGTTTGGTCACACATGCAGGAAACCAGTAACTTGTTCCAAAGGGAAACAATCTGTGTCAGCTTCGGGGCAGGCTGCCACGGCGGTGTGCTCAGAGACACGTGGCCAGAGGTTGGGGGTGGGGGAGGGATGCAGGGAACGCTGCACAGGGGGTCCCTGGTGGGGGGCCCGTGGCGGGGGCTCCAGAGGAGTGGGCATGGCTCGCAGCGTCCAGACACCTTCGCACTGAGCTGCTAGAGCAGGGTTAGCTCAGGACGCCTTGTGCCTTCCCTTCTGTGACTCCTTTATTGGGCTCCAGCTGTGTGCCAGGCTCTACGCTGGGCTCTGCGGTGTTCTTCTATGCCCAAAGCTGCCTTCCCTCGGTGGTGACTGGCCCGCGTGCTTCTGACGCTCTCACCCCTGATGCCAGACTGTGCCCCCTGCCCCCCAGGAGACCCTCTCCCTGACTCTGTCTGGAGTCCATGACGCCTTCTCTCCTGTTGGCTGGCTTTGGCTGCAGACGTCCCAGGCCAGTGGGCATCAGCTCCTTTGTGTCTACGTCTCTCCTCCCCTCAAGACACCACCACTGGATTTAAGGGCCTACCCTAATCCATCTTGGGATCCTTAATGACATCTACAAAACTCTCTTCCAAATAGGGTCACCTTTACAGGGTCCCAGATGTGGGCACGTCTTTAGGGGACCACCCCCTACAAAATTGAGGCCTCCCTGCCTGGGGGTAGAGGGGGTGTAAGAAACATCCTCTAGGAGATGAACTTGATCCATGGAGTGGGGGCACCGCAGTGGGAACAGCAGGTGTGGAGCACAGGGACTCAAGACCAGAGGTGCCTGAGAGCCAGGGACTTGGTCTGCCAGGTGCAGAGGCCTCCGGACGCTGCTGGGAAGAGCCTGGGACTGGGGAGTCAAGTTTACAGAGCAGTGATGGTCTGGATCACAGTTCTGGAAGGTTCTATCAGGTGGCACCAGCCCTGGAGGCTGATAGGGAGCTGAAGGCATAACCAAGGGTAAGGGGGCACAGGCCACAGCAAGACGTGCAGCTCCTAGCCAGAGGGCCCAGCCTTGCCTACACATTGGCGTCACCTGCTTTAACCAGCACTCGGGCCTGGCTCTGTCCCTGGAGTCCCATGCGACTGTTCTGGGCTCAGGGGGCAGCTGGGGGCTCGGGGCAGCCAGGTTCCAGGTTCTAGAAGTTCAGATATGGGGGTTCCGGGTGAAGCCAGAGAATCGGGGGAGGCTTCCTGGGGGCAATGAGATTCTGTTTGAACCTTGGGACTCGGATGGGTGAGGTGGGAGAGGCTTTCCGATCCGGAGATCATGGTGAACCCGGAGGGGCTGCCACAGTGAGGGAAGGGGTGACTTTTCTCCGGCCCCTCGGAGCTGCCGCAGTGCATTCTTCGGTAGAGGGGCTTTTTGTGGGGTCTTGCAGTCACAGGCCAAGAGCTGGTCAGTAAACATATAGGGTCTTGTGCCAGCTTCCCCTCCCAGCCTAAACTGCGTTTTCCAGAAGCGTGCCCTGGGTCCGATTCACTAGCTTCCGGGAAGAAGAGGTGGCAGTTTACAAATCCTGAGCAATTTGGTGCCCATGTCACCCATCTCTGCCCACGAGAGGGAGGCATCAGACCCTGGAGGTCCCCCGTGCCACAGGTCCACTCGTGAGGGAGGAGACGTTGGCACACATTCAGGGGCACTCTCCATGCTGAGCGGGAGAGAGGCAGCTCCCGTAGGCAAGGGTCGGCAGACGGTTCAAAGTGGGGCGTGCTGTTTGGGCCGGGTCTTAGAAGAAGCAGTGAGCTCCCCGTCTCGGGAGAGAGCCAAGTGCAGGCAGGAGGGCCAGTCCTCGGCAGTGTGACCACGGCACCCGGAACCCCTGGCAGCCCAGCACTCGCCCGTTCTAATCGGAGACCTGCATCACCGTGGGCCGGGCTGCGGGGGCTGAGGGTAATAAAAGCCTCAAACGAGACCCAGTTTTCAAAAAAAACTCATTAAAGACAAAAAGCGCATCTGTCTCCAAGCATCCAGATAGATGCCTCAGGAACAAGGTTAGGATTTTTTTTTTCTTAATTTTTCACGCATGTGTGATGCTGTGTCTGAAAGCCGCGCTTCCTTAATCTCCCCGGCAGCCGGCAGAGCCTTGACGGATAAAGCAGCTGTCTTATTGCCGGACAGATGCTCTGGGGATGGCGTTAGCCCAGCAGATCTGCCTCTGAGTAACGGCATTGCTTCCTAATTTGCTCCCATATTGGTTGAAAATGACTAAAGCATTTTGCACAAAGTCTAGATGGTTTTGGAGCCAACTGGCATTTAAGCGATAACTCTTCCTCTTTGACCCCAAACGTGGGCCGCCCCTGGGTCCATTCTCTTGGTGGCTTGTGGCCCTCTGTGACCCTCGGGGCCTTGCACGAAGCCGTCGTTCTTGGAGAAGAAGCCCGGGGGTTGTGGGGACCGTGATTCCACATGTATCGTCCCGCACGCCTTCCTGCCTGGCAGACAGGACGCCCCACCGGGCAACTGGTGGGCAAGAGGCCTGACGCCCGACAGCCCCCTGGGACGCAGGAGGTCGCCCTTCCTGGCGCCCTTGGCGATGGGTCCCCACATCCCCAGTTTCCCCTTGTCCAGCGCTGTCTTGCTGGCTTGGGGGTTCATACACTGATGGGGTTCCGCCCTTTCCCCAGTAAGTGGGAGCACCTGCTGTGGACCCTGCCAGGGAGAACGCAGGGAGCCACAGTCTGGACGCAGCCCAAGCAGAGGGGGCGGGGAAGGTTCTGTTGCCACCCGCTTCCCTGACTTGCGGGGTGGCCACAGCCCAGGCTCGGTGGCACCTGTCCCCAAATGCCCCGCGCAGAGTGTGCCTCCCCATGCTTTGTCCTCACCAGACTCTTCTTTCCCAGCAGGGATGGCCCTGTCCCCTTTAAGGAGTACCTGTGGGTTTGGGGGAGGAACAGGACGTTGCCCGGTCTTCACTCTCCTCCCCTCGTTCTTTCGGGTCGAGGTCCCGGGCCGCTGCCGAGTCAACAAGACTCTGAGCCTGAGCGGCGAGGCCCCGCGGGGGGAGCACAGCCCGTCCCCCAGAGCCGCTAACGGGTGCGCTCTCTCTCTCTGCCCCCGCCCCCTGCAGGTCTGGTACATGGACGGTTACCACAACAACCGCTTTGTCCGCGAGTACAAGTCCATGACCGACTTCATGACCACGGACAATTTCACGTCCCACCGCCTCCCGCACCCCTGGTCCGGCACGGGGCAGGTGGTCTACAACGGCTCCATCTACTTCAACAAGTTCCAGAGCCACATCGTCATCCGGTTCGACCTGAAGACGGAGACGATCCTGAAGACGCGGAGTCTGGACTATGCCGGTTACAACAACATGTACCACTACGCCTGGGGCGGGCACTCAGACATCGACCTCATGGTGGACGAGAACGGGCTGTGGGCCGTCTACGCCACCAACCAGAACGCGGGCAACATCGTGATCAGCAAGCTGGACCCCGTGTCCCTGCAGGTGCTGCAGACGTGGAACACGAGCTACCCCAAGCGCAGCGCGGGCGAGGCCTTCATCATCTGCGGGACCCTCTACGTCACCAACGGCTACTCTGGGGGCACCAAGGTCCACTACGCCTACCAGACCAACGCCTCGACCTACGAGTACATCGACATCCCCTTCCAGAACAAGTACTCCCACATCTCCATGCTGGACTACAACCCCAAGGACCGCGCCCTGTACGCTTGGAACAACGGCCACCAGATTCTCTACAACGTCACCCTCTTTCACGTGATCCGGTCCGACGAGTTGTAGTTATCTCCGCCCGGAAAGCCCGGGGGGCCGCGGCTTCCCCCACACGGACCTTCCTGGGGGACAGCTGCCGACATAACCTAACGACAGTAATAATACTAATTTTGAAACGTCAGCAGCAGCGTGGGCCCCGGCATCTCGCGGTGGCGTCGCCCCCCCGTGCCTCTGGTCGGAGCGAGAGGGCGACACGCTTGGGGAGAGAAGATGCCCCCGCCCCCACCCCCACCCCCGTCTTTGCAGCTGGAACTGCAGTCCAGGGATCCGCGGTCCTGGTCCCCGCCCCCGCCCCGTCGTCCCAGCCCCTCCCGCCTGGACCCCTTTCTGGTCAAATTACCTACAGAAGTAAGGCAACGACTGTTGGCCAGTTCTCGCCCTGAGGACAACCACTGTTAGGTCGCATGGACACTCCCCCTAGATCGCGCTGGGCTCCGGTGGGTGTGCCTGCCGCGTCTCATCAAGGGCCCGCAGGGGCCGCGCTGGCTGACTGTAACTCATCCCATCGCAGCTGCCGTCTCTCGACCGCCTGTCGTGTCTCAGCCGAGCTGCCCCGAGGCTCCGCACCCCCACGGACCCGTGCGCACCGCCTGCCGGCGGCGGCCCCGTGCGTGGCGTGGACAGCCGCAGCGCCCACTTGTCCGAGCCCGCGTCCCCCGTAGATATATCGTGCCGCGTCTGTCTGTCGTCTCCTTGAGGTGGTAGCTCTGTGTGTTCAGTTCATGCAATGAGGGTCGTAGATGCCGTGCTGTCGTTCGGGTTTAATTAAGTGGAGGTTTTTGTTCCTAAAAAGAAAAAAAAAAATTCAATGTTCACCCTTAGAAAGAGGTAATCAAGTTCATGTTGATCCTAGAGGAATTACTCTCTTCTTGTTAAATTATCTAAGTAACGTAACCGCGGATAGGAAGGGCTTATCGAGGGAAACTCTGTTTCCGCTGGGAAAGGAATGATCCCGAGGACAACAGTGCGTGGGGAGTACAGTTCGAAGTCAAAATGAGGAGAACTTTGTACCGTCCAGTTATCGAAGGAACAATAAAGATATTAGGAGATGTCTTTGGTTCAATCGTCATTTCTGAGGTTTTAAAGATGAGGGGGCCTTGCAGAGCCCTTGGGTGTGCCCTGTGGGTGTGTCCTGGAGGGATTGCCCCCGGTCCCCAACCCCATCCCCCGGAAGCCGGAGGACCAGCCTGGGGCTCCGCCACCCCTTGGGGTGGGTCCGAACCGAGGCCGCAGCCCTGGAACCCCACCACACTCTGCTCTGGGCGTCTCCTCCAAGAGCTCCTGGATGGGGCCGGGCACAGGCGCCCTCCGGAGACAGGGCGGGGCCACCTGTGGAGAAGACGCCCATGGGTCCACGGAGGTAAAGCAGGCCCTCCCTGGCGGGCTGGCTCAGTGTGGCTTTGCTGGGTCCCAGAGGTCAGTGGCCGGCCTTCTCTGGAACCTAACCCGGGTCCCCAGGCCTGGGTCACAGAGAATCTCACTCATCCACAGGACCTGGGCCAACTCACAGGCTATGACCTTCGATGAGGAAGTGGGTCCTGCCCCAAACCCTCCCCTCCCCCAATCCTTTCCTGCTTTCTTGTCACTGGGCCTGGGCCTGTTAGTGTGTTTCTGCCAGGAGCTCAGGGATACCCCCACCCGTGTTGTCAGGAGAGGAGGGGCAGGCAAGGGGAGGCCTGGGCTTTCATTAGAGCCTCATTCACCGGACGTCCCCCGTGAGCAAGACGGCTCTCCCTCCTCAGCCGGCGGAGCTTGCAAGTAAAGATTGTAGAAGGGGGAGACGGGTTCCCACTTCTGCATCCTTACAGATTTTCTTGGAGTGAGGCACCCAAAGTCGTCCCCCTGAGAGATGGGAGCTGGCTATTGAGCCCCGAGTTTCAGTAAAGCCACAATTCAGTCCATGAGGCCCCTGGCTGCTCCCGGGGTGACGGGGACCCGGCCAAGCGCACCAGGCCGGGGCTGCCCGGTGGTCGCAGCCGCTGAGACGTGCCGACCGCCTCCTCGTCCTCCTGAATGACACAGGGAAGAGCAAAAGTACAGAGAGACACCTGTTCCGAGTTCCAGAAAGGAAGCAATGGCCCTAGAGCTCTAGAATGGATTTGCTGTCTCGGACTGAGAATTTGCTAGGGAAAATATGCCTCCAGGATATTAAATACACAAGAGAAATGGTCCGTCCGGAGAGGAAATAAAACAAGCGACCAGCCACTAAATCTCCCAGATCCCAATAACTGAATATATCGGCTGATGGCACAACATCTGTGGATGAATTTTCTTTATTAAAAGTCTGGCCTGGAATCAAACCCATGGTTCTTTGGGGAGGGGGGACTCGAAGGGCAGGGTATGAGGCACTCAGTTCCGAGCACGGCCGGGCCTGGGGCCTGCCCCATTCCTGAAAGCGCCATCTGGAAGGAAGTCTGAGACGGTTGACCCCGTGTGCAGGTGCCCGCGGACCATGCTGTGGCTCCTTCAGACCCCCGGTGCCCGCACAGCACTCACACAATGCCCCGTGAGGAGCCCTTCTCCCTGCCCACGCCCTCGCGGGGCCGGCTGGAGGGAGGCAGCTGCTGTGGGCGCGGCGGGCCGCTCGGGCTCCTGGGAAGCGCGGGGTCGTGGGCCGGCGCCGGCTGCCTCTATGAGCCTGGCCTGAGATGGGAGACAGTGGTGGCTGCTGGGCCCTGAGCGCAGAGACAGGCGGGGATCATTGTTTTATTGGAACCTTTAACTGAATTCCATCTGGTGGTTACAAGCGGTCTTTTGAGCAAAGACCATGTTAGGTGCCGACGGAGCGTCTGTCTGGCCCCCATGTGCCCCTCTGACTTCACAGCACCCCGTAGAAGAGGCACCAGTCCCTGTGCCCAGATCAGGGAACTCGGGCTCCAGAGGCCCAGCCATCTCCCAGGCAGCTGAGTGAGCTTCCAACCCGTGACACAGCGTCCACACCTACATGACGGCCCGGGCCGACATGGAGAAGCGTCCAAAAGCTCCGGGCCCTTGCAGGCCACTGGAGGCGGTGAGTGGACATGTGGGCGGGACTGAGCCGAGTCCTCGGTGAGCGGTTCCTTGGTGCTCATGGGGAAATGAGCCCCCCGGGGGCAGTTACCTTGAGGCTGGAGCGGGATGTGGGTCGTCTCCTTGCCCAGCCACGTGTGTGGGCATGGCCCAGAGAGATGTGGCACCTCCCACGGAGGTGTAACCAGGAGCAAGTGGCCGTGGAACATTCCATGCCACAAGGAGCGAGGCTGGATTCCCGGGCATGCCGGAGGGGCCGCCTGGGGCCTGAGGAACCTGGGAGCTGGACAGTCTGTCTGATACTGAGCAGAACCTTCTCTCCGTGAAGCGGTCACAGCAGACCTGCTCACCGTCAGATAAGATGTCCTGTCCTTGGTGGCCCCGCCCTACAGTACTGAGGAGACTATCTTGAGAGAACTCTCTGTTTCGGTTTCCTGAGTAAATAGTTTCCGAAGGGGTCTCTTGTAGCAAGATTTTACTTTAAGAAATCCATTGTTAGACATTGTTTTCACAGGCTATGCGAGTGACATATGGAGGAGTCCTTTGAAGCCAATAGCCAGGAGAGGCATTGGCTGGTGGCTGCACCCCACTCTTCTTAGAAAAAAGGCACCCCATGTGTATATGACCCCGCACCTTGCCGTCCTCGTGTAGCGGCTCTTCCTGAAGGTGACACTGGGGGCACAAACCACGCGTCCTCTGGCTGCTGAGGGTCCCGTGGCTCATTCATCACACGGCGGGCGGCGGAAGGTGCCAGAGCGGTGTGCCTGGCGAGGACCTGGGCCGGGCCTCCAGCCCTGGGTGCCGCTGAGTCACTGTTGCTGGACGCGGAGCAGGGCGGCAGAAGGAGGGGAGCCCAGAGGCCCAGAGGCTGGTGTCTGTTTCTGCTCTACCCCTGCTGGGGGGGGCTGGGGGGGGCAGGGAGGGGGGCGGGCAGGACCTTCCTCTGTGCACATGTACATGCATGCACACACGCGCACATTCACACAAGCACACATACACATGCATGCGTGCACACACATGCATACACACTTGCACACACGCACACGTGAACACACGCACTCATACAAACACACATACACACGTGCACACATGCACACGCGTTCACACATGCTCACACATGCTCACTCCCAGCTCAGAGCAGTGGCAGGTCCCTCCCCAGCCCCTCCCCCGCCCTTCCCAGGACCAGTGTTCCCCACGGCAAAGTGGGAGTTGGCCCAGCCCACTTCGAGGGGAGACTTCCGCCCAAAAGACTTCCTCCCCCGCCCCCGCCTGGCCTTCCAAGCCCCCCAGAAGGGACGCGCCCTGCGCCATCACGGTGAGGGAGGGGCTCCACTCTGCCTCTACTCGGAACAGGGTCTCCGCTTCCTCGCCTGACACGGGCCTCGTGGGAGGGGTGCTGGGGAGTGTCCCCTCTGATGCTGGCCGACGGTCCCTCTTCTCAGGAGGCAGCCGTGGCTCTGTGGCCTCCCCGCCCAGCCGCCCAGCCGGGGTTGGGGGCAGCCCTGGGAGTCAGAGACGTCAGGCTCTAACCCTGGCTTTCTGGGGAGGCTGCTCTGTAGTTAGGTCCCAAGTGACCTTCAGGCTGGGAGCCCTTGACCCTCCCCCGGGGCCCCTCCCCCATCTCCAAAGGCGGTCCTCACTCCAAAGGTAAAAGCAGCGAGGCCCAGAGAGACTAGTTAATGCCTGAACCTGTCAGCACCGCTCCCCAGCAGCCAAGCCGAGACGGGCTCCCACCAAACGCGGAGCTCTGTTTGCAGAAGTGGGTGCCGTGCCGCTGTCCCCTGACCGGCTGGACTTGTGGGGTTGCGGACGCCCCAACCCCATGCCATGTTCTTGCTTCCAGAGCCAGGCCTGGCGGGGATCTGTGGCCTCACAGGAGGCTCCAGCAGCTGACTCTGAAAAAACAGTAATTTCCTTATTGATCTTCTTCCCTCGACAGGCCCGAAAATCAGGTCGCCAGGAGTAATGTTCTTCCTGCTCCTGCTTCATTGTTTCATTTTGCTTATCGAATTCCCTGTCATCCCGGGGGACGTCCCCTCTCCCCTCTCCCTCCCTCCAGCCGCTGCTGCTGCTGCTGCGAGGACCTTGCTGGCCAGTCGGTGCTCACCCCTCTGCGGCCAGGCCATCCCGAGGCAAAGGGACGCAGAGGTGCCCGGGTCTAGCCCAGCTCCCCGCCCGACCCCACTGCCGCCACTGCCTTTCGTTAGCAGGACCGGCGTGGCTATCCGCTCCCGGTTGCCGGTCTGGCTTAGGCAGGCGCCCGTTGTCCCTGTTAAGTTGGCTGTGACAGGCCATAATCAAGAAGAGAATCAGTGGCCGCAGAGTCATTGGAGGACCTGACGCTCACCCGGGAAGAGCCCAGAAAGGAGACGTTCAGTTAAGGGTGTCCTGCAGCCCACGGTCCCCAGCCCGGCCCATGCATTATGGCGCTGTGGAAACGACAGAGGACAGACAGATGGGGTGTGCTGCCTGAGGCCCAAGCTCTGTGCTGGCGGCCCACCTGTGGCAACCCAGCCTGTAGCATCCCAGCCCGTGACACCGAAGCCTGTGGCACCCCGGCCCGTGGCACCCCGGCCCATGGCACCCCAGCCCGTGACACCACAGCCCATGGCACCCCAGCCCGTGGCACCCCGGCCAACGGCACAGAGAGCTCCAGAAGCTGTTCATCAGCCTCCGCTTCTCGGTTACAAAAGCAGCAGCTCCTTTTGCCCATAAAAAGGCAAGAAAAAAAAAAATAGAAAAATTTAAGTGGCATCTTCAAACCATTGATGATTCCATAAATACAGCCTCGGGGAAGTCTGAAAGGTGATTTTCTGATAAGAATCACCCCGTTCTCGCTCCCTGCCCCCACAGCAGGTGTTTTCACGGAAGCCGAAGGACGTCTAGCCCCACAGAGCAGGAGCCAATAAGCGCTGGAGGCTGGTGTCACCTGCTCAGATCCCAGACCCAGCGCTGGCCCCAAGCTGACCCCCAGTGGGGCAGCTTCTGGAGCTGTAGAAAGGGATGCAAATGGGACCAACCTGAGTAGCACCTGAGCCCACCCTTGCACAGCACGGAGGCTGGGGTCTCCGGGTGAGGAGGCTGGGCCGTGAGTCACCCGCACTGGCCGGGCTAGCTCCTGACTCCTGACTCAGCGTGCTGGGCTCTGGGTGAGCCCCTTGAGTTCATTACGCATTCGTCTTGGTGGCCATCCCATCGCGTGGGCTGGGAAGCTTGGACCGGAGCCGTCAGTGACCTCCAGCAGACCTCGGGGGCAGGTTGGCCATGCCCGCCACCTTGCTGCACTCCCCGGGCAGCCCCACTCACCACAGACTGGTAGCCAGAGTCACAGTCCCCTCTTGGAGCCCCAAGGCTACACAGTCTCGAGGAAACAGCAAACGTCGGATCTGTAGGTGCTCATCTCCGATGTCACATGGCAGGACCCTGTGCCCTTGCGCAGACGGCTCTCTCTGCCTGGCACATTCCCGTCCCCTCCCCCTGCCCCGCCCCGATGTCCACAGGGCTGACTTCTTCTCCACCGGCAGGCGACTCGACCCTGCAGGAGCACGTCCGCCCACCTGTCTGTGAGTCTCCGTGTCCCCAGGGCCCAGCTCCATGTCTGCGCACGATAGGTGTTCAGTAAGTTTCCCGAATAAGTGAATGAAGGAGGGCACTAAGTCCCATGAGAGCGCGGAGGAGGGAGGCTGGCCCAGGCTGCACGGGGGCCTTTGAAATGCAAGTCGGACTCTGACCACCGTCCATGCACCATTCCAATGGAGCAAACCTTTCTGGACCTCCTTGGAGGTGTCGTGGTGCCAGCCCTGGGAGCTAGCCACCGAGCAGCAGGACCTGGCCCGGCTCTTCCGGCCTTGGGGGGCGTCTGCACTTGGCCTGTCCGCTGCTCAAAACTGAGAGTCGGGAGGTGACACTGGAAGGACGAGAAGGGCCCTCGAGCCCAAGTCCCCGTGGGGGCGGAGGCTGGCCCTGGCCTCTCTGTGCCTCCTCTGCGCTTCGGAATCGCGCAGCCCCCCACCGGCGGGGGCAAGAGGAGGCCAGGGCTCCCCTGCCCCCACCCCTGGCGCGCCTGACAGTGCAGCCTCCGGCTCCCACGTCTAGGCGGAAGGAGCTAGAAGCAATTTGGAGTGTGTGAATTATTCAGAGCAGCCTGAACGAAAGGCAGAATTGGGAGAGAAGGTGCACAGAGACGGAGTCAGAAAATAGATCCTACGCGAAAGAATTCGTAAGGTTTCGTGAGAACAAATTTGCGGTGAGTTACAGAAACATTATTTCATTAGACGCAACCAGTTGTTTTGAGAACAATACCATAAATTGTGTTTCTCCAAACCCCCCCGCCCCCCGCGCCATTCTGCCGATGTTTGCCCGAATCCGCCGCTTTCGGCCATGCGCTCCTGGGCGGGGCGCCGGCCCTTGGGACGCCCTCGCTGCTGGGCCCCGGGCCGCACGCCTGGCCCCGCACGCGCTCGTGGGCAGCACACCGCTGCGGTGCCCTTGTCCTGTTCCCAGCTGCCTCCACGGGAGCCCCCCCTATCGGTCCCACCCTGGCTCGACCATGGCCCTGAGCCGTGACCCCCCACCGGCATGTCTGGCCCCGGCCACGGGAAGCCGATGGCTCAAGCCAGGTGCACGGATGTCTCCTTGGAACCGTGTGATCCCCCTTCTTGTGAAATTATCCCAAACTGGGCTCTGCTGGTTCGGGGTCTGTTCTGGTCACGCCGCTCCTTAAAGCTTAGCTGTGAAGGCTTTTTGGCCCTGAGATGGGACCTTCCGGTGGGCAAGTAGATGCAGAGCCGTTGTGTGGGTATGCAGACCATCAGATAACATAGAAACCACGCAAAGGCTTCAGGCTTCTAGAACTTTCCCTGATGGCTAGACAAGGCACTGGGACACTGGGGCTGGTGGCCCTGGGGACATGGACAATGATGTTTCCCACCAAGGTTGCCTGGGAGTGTCTCTCCAGGACTCCTGGTGGACACACAAGTGTGAGCAGGGAGAGGCGCGAGTGCTCCGGAGCTGGAGCGGTGGTTTGCTAAGCGTGGGCCGGGCTATGGCTCTCTACACCCACCTCCCCTTCTGAGCAGCTGGACCTCAGTGCGCGAAGGTCTGGGTCCCTTCCAATCTGCCGTTCCGGGTTCCCCTGTGGCCACGGGCTGTGCGGAAGGCCCTGCAGCCGTGGGGACACAGAAACCATAAACCCAGGTGTCCACACGAAGATGAGGGAGCTCAGCTTGTAAATGACCGAAGGGCTCAATTTCCCTGGGGCTGCTTTGATGCACTGGCTGGTGTGGACAGTATCTCCGCGGCCCCTGTGGGTGCCAGGTGCTATCTCGCGCACTGGGAAAGCTGTGGTGAGGGGGGCAGCGAGGGTTCTCCTCTGCGGGCCTACCACGTGGGTGGGGGGCAGCTAGAAACCAGGAAGCCTGTCGGCCACTGAGCCGGCAGGGGTGAGGGGTCAGGGAGGCACGGGAGGCAGCGTTCAGCAGGATCCAAGTCCCCGGGACAGATGCGCCGGTTGTGTGTGAGGAAGAGGGGCTGGCTGGTGTGGCTGGAGCCTGGAGGGAGGGAGGGAAGGACAGGCGTGTAGTCGGGATGTCCGGGAGAAGGCGGGATGAGGGAGCACCGCAGGTGCCTGGAGCTTTGCCTCTTCGAGAAGCTCTTCTGGGAAAGGGGGCACCGCCGGGGAGAGGCACGGGGCCAAGGGCAGGTCTGCTCAGGTGGGGGTGCTGGAGCATGCTGGGGCTGTCAGGGAGTGGGCAGCTGCAGGAGAACCGTCCCCAGGGTAGCTTCCTCCCGAGGATGCTCTTCTGTTTCCACGCAGCCTCCGGCAAGCAGAGCGACTGTGGGGTTAACCACTTGGGTGCCAGGCCAGCCAAGAGCAGTGAGAAGGCCAGCCGGATGGCACAGAGTGAGGGGCCGTTGGGTGACCAGGACGTCTCCCAGACACGGTGCAGTCAGGTGGGGTGGTGGTGTTCCACCGTGAAAACATGGCCCCGGCTGAGGTGTTAAAACTCTGGAGGCTGGAGCGACGATTTGAGTGGAGGAGGTGCCCGGGGTGACCAGGTCATGGGCATGACCCACTGCCAGGGTGGTCCTGGTGGGGGGAAGCAAGTTGATGGAGCCAGGGGGCCGCTGCGGCAGGACCGTGCCCAGCAGGCCCCGCAGGTGCCACGGGGAGGGAGCTGGGGCTTCAGAGAGCGGAGAGAAGACAGAGTTTGACCACAAGGAGAAAGGGCCCGCTATTCGGGGGGCTCGGGGAGCAAAGTCCCAGCCCTGGGGATACCAGCTATCCTAGCGGGAAGGCGGAGGGAGGCGTTTGTGGGAGGCAGACCCTGAAAGCAGGTGCTCCCCAGTGGGGTTAGTGAGCTAAGGGACGAGGGTCGGCATCGGGTGTGATGAGGGAGGCAGAGGGCTGGGGCCAGGAGAAACGTGCAGGCAGCTAGGTAGCTGGGAGCAATGGCTTGCCAAGCCAGGTGTCTCCGGGGCTGGCCCCCTGTTTAGTGTCAGGTGTGGCCTCACTTCTGGAGGAAGGACTAGACACTCTCGGCCTTAATGGGTGGAACCACCAAGGGGAGGGTTGGGGGGGGTCAGTGGATGTAGGAAGAGCGTTTCCCTTGGTGGTGAGCTCCCCAGCATGGGCGGTATGCAAGCAGAGGGGAGGAAATCACTGGTGGGGTGCCCAGGAGATGTGCCCCCTCGGTGAAGAGAGGAGCTAGATCGAGGGACCCCTGTTCCCTCCCGGTCCCCATGGCATATAAGCCTGCGTCCCCCCATGGCCTCTGCCCGCTGGGCCTCATTCACGGGCGGTCTGCAGGCCGCAGGGGGAGTGGGCGCCGGCCGGCGCAGGGTGACTTCCCTAGGCGGCCCCCCCAGCGCTGCGCCCCCCCGAGCCATCTGTCTGAGCACAGCACCACATCGGTTTTCCATACATCAGCAGCAGCTCCAGACGCCCCACCCGGCTCCCGCAGCCCAGCCCACCCCTGGGATGACATCTCAAAGTCAGCAAAATATTATTCCGTTGATTGGAGATGCTGGGCGTGTCGATTTCCTGCGCAGGGAAAAGCCGGCACTTTCCTGTCACTTTCTTAAACAAGCCGTACAATGCCTTGTGCGTCTAAAAGGGCCGCATAAAACACCGGCCACGGCGCTTCTGGAGCTCCGGGAAGGGCTGACTTTATAAATCAGGGAGACGGGCTGCGGAGGGGCCCTGGGCTCTCTGGCTGGATGTCAAATGGTCTACTTCAAAACTGGGAGAGGCGTCAGCTAACATGTCCCCAAGGCTGCCCGAGGGCACAGGATGTGGCCCTGGGAGACAGGTTTTCTAAAAGGCACCTGCCAGGGCGGAGGGTGGCACGGCCCTTGTCCCAGCTGGCCTCAGTCCTCAGGAAGACCCTCACATCTGCAGGGGAGACTGTGGGGCCTGGGGTGGACCTTCCCGAGCTCAGTCACGGCCACCTGCTGCCTGGAGGCTTGTCACTCCCAGGGACAACCTGTGCTGCTCTCAGTGGTTTAGAAAGAGACCCTCACGGGTGGTCACGGGGTGTCTGGCCCCCGGTGTGATGGGTGGGAGGTCTGTGATCTTCCTGACACTTAGGGTGAGTGGCTGTGGATGCAGACCGGAGCGGGGGAAGGGGACCAGGCCTTGCCACAGTGGTTAAAATAAAAACCTCACCTCCTCGGACCTCTTGGGCCCAGCTCCACAGGAGCCAGGGGTGCCACACTGGGTGACCTCAGGCAGGTGACTCAACCTCCCTGAGTGCCCGTCCTTATTTCCCCAATGCTCAGTCCTGAGGACGGGACATAACCTGTCCAGCAGAGCCAGCACAGGTCACCTTCACGCTGACAGCATCATGGGGGACAGGACCCGACAGCAGTGTGGCCGTGGCAGGGCACCCCCTTCATTCCGTCATCTGTCAGGGACAGGGTGGTTGGGCGACTGGCCCCAGTCAGCACCCACACGTGGGCACATCTAAGCGAGGTCCTTGCAGAGAGCAAGTGGGCCCTGTTCAGGACCAAGCCGGCTCACCAAGGGGCCAGGTCTGTGATGGACGCTGCCTATGGGGACTTCCCTGGATGCTGGCTGTGCCCTTCCGGGCTTGCGGTTGTCACTGTGCTGTGGTGGGGGGTTCTGTGTCCCCATTTGCAGAAGAGCACATGGGGGCACTTCTGATCCCCATCTGAGGTGCCCAGCTGCGAGGCTGATGGACCCAGAGCAGGCAGCGGGCGGCTACGGAGGGCTCTGAGCCACAGAGGGCTCGGAGCAGTGAACAGGCCACGCTGGGTTTTGAAGAAGACGGGTCCAGAGTTGACGGAGCTTCCCCGTGACGCAAACTGCCTGAGGCCACCGCTCCAGTTTCCACCCAGATGATGGAAATTACGTGGCTCTTGGAGACCACACAAGAGATCAGAAGGAGGGTCTTCCCTCTGAGGCTGGATGGACCGAGAAGGTGGGGAGGGGGCTCCACCAGGGGCAGCGTGCACCCAAAAGAGTAGGATCCTGCTTCTGTGTCTCCAGAAAAACAGCAAGCGTTTTTCCTCAGGAAGTCACACTGGGGGCCAGGGAGGCGTGCGGTGGGGAGCGGTGGGGAGCGGACGCGGCCGGCGAGGCGTCAGAGCCCCGGCAGAGGCCCCCCAGGGGAAGCATCAGCAGGAGGGCCAAGGGGCAGCCCGGGAGCCCCGATCTGGGGAGGACTCACCCGTCAACGTCTGATTGGTGGCTCCATCTGGGCTCCGGGGCGGGGGGCGGGCACTGACATCAGTAGCCCGTTCCAGAGCATCTGGCCATGTTATTTAGTTGCTTGATGATGGCAGGAGAAGCAGGGAGTGATCATCCGTGTTAACGTGTAATTTATTCCAAATCTGTAATTATGTTTTGCAACCAGTAATGAAAGAGCGCCAGGCCCCCAGCTTATCTGATGGCGGCGGCCTCTGCTTCGGGCCTTAACGAGGACCAGGCCCCCTTGGAGCCTTAGCCAGGTGGGTTATGTGGGGCCCGAGGGCACTGCTGTCAGGCTGCTAGCAATGACAAGGGTCCGGGAGGAACACCATGGGAGAGGAGCTGGGGACTCCATGGCGGACAGAATCCCAGCCTCCGAGAGGCCTGAGTCCTAACCTGAGAGCCTCTGGACCTGTGGGCCCTGGGTCAAGCGGGAGCCTCGAGATGCTAGACCCCGAGATGAGAGATGCTCCCAGTGGCGTGCGGGCCCAGCGCCGTCCTGCGGTCCTCACGGGACAGAGGCAGGTGTCAGAGGGGAGTTGGAACAGGGCCCTCCACCAAGGGAACGAAGGCACAGAGACACCACTAGACCCGGGAAGGACGAGGGAGGGATTCCCCAAGAGCTTCCATAAGGAGTGCCCCCATCCCTGACACCGTGGCGCTCGGACTTAGAGTGGGTGTTAGTGCGAGCGGGCGCCTGTTAGAGCAGCCCCGGGAAGCTCACCTGGGGCCCTCGGGGCAGCCCGGGTCCCCCTCCCACCCCCACCGCTGCCCACTCTCTCCTGCCACAGACCCCGTGGCCACGCCTACAGGTGGGAGCAGAGCAAGTGTTCTTCCTGCGCAGAGAAAGGGGTGCGTCGGGGGGCACCAGGCTCAGGTCTGGCTGTTGGGGTGTCCATGACCATCCTGACAAGTGTCGTGAACATCACCCTCAGGACCGGGCTGGGGCGAGAATGAGGGACCATGGGTGGGTGGACAGAGGTCCTCCCCCCGCCTCCCCGCCCCGTCACAGCGGCTGTCAGGAGGCTGGTTTACTGCCTGGCATCCTGTTAACAGCCACGAAGGCGGGGGCCACGTCCAACCCCTCACCACAGGTCCTGCCTCCACCCAAGGTCTGGCACTGAGGGAGGCCGATGGGGAAGGGAGAGGAGGGAGGAAGGGGGCAGGGCAGAGGGAGAACAGCGGGGAGAAGGGAGAGGGAGCAATGGACCTGAGACTGGCGGGGAGGGCGCCCTGGTCTGTGACCCTGACCCCTGACTGCTCTCTGCCAAAGCCACCCCCACACCCCATCCCCCTCTGCCGCCCTTCACCCCAAGCAGCTGAATCGGAGCTCGGCAGGTCTTTCCGGTCCCGATGCCTGCAGAGCAACAGTGTGGATGGTGACCTTGATTTTAACCTCCAACAACTCCTGGGGATTGAGCGTGTCCCCTGCCCCCTGCCCCCCGGGAGAAGGACAAACCCAGGGAAAGAACCTGGGCCATTTGTGGCCGTGGCCCCATGGGGAGCTGGTCAGGAGGAAGGGCTGTCTGTGGGGGCCAGCCTGGTCCTCCCAGGAAGCTGCTGGAAATCACCCTCCACTGTGGGGCTCTAACCCTGTGATCTCAGGTCACGAAGGACTGAGCTGAGAGACACCTGGGGCTTAGGGACAGATTTAGACCGCGGAAGTGCTGAGTCACGTCGCCTGTTTGGAAAACAGAAGCTAATTAAGTTAGTGTGAGGGACGGGAGGAGCAGTGGAAAAAACCTGCTGCCACTCAGCCCACGGCAGTCCTGGTGGCAGGACGCCCCAGGGCGGGCGCGGGCTTGGCGGGGCAGAGGACAGGCCAGAGCACGCCGCAGGGCCCCCCCAGGGAGAGCAGGATTCTAGAAATCCCAGGTGTCTGCCCCGTGAGTCATGCTGCGCGCGCCCCTCCAGGGAGTCATGGGGAGCCTGGACGGTGGCTGTGGGACTGCCAGCTCCATCCCTCCTCCCACGTGCACCCCACCTTCTTCCCGCCCCGGCCGCGGGAGGTTAGGATGTGAGTGAGCTCTGCAGTCAGAGCTTACAGTCCAGGTGCAGACACGGGGCGGGCAGCCACCAAGCCTCTGGGGGCTGAAGGTGCTGGTGAAGGAGGCGACATTGTGGGGGCCGCTGGTTGCAGGAGGCAGGCAGGGATGGTGAGAGCCCGGGTCTGAGCAAGGCACGTGGCCCCTGACTTCAAGTGGCTCACTTAGCAATCATCTGCAGGTGGCCGTCCTGGGACCCACCGCCGCGGGGGTGGGGCAAGCGCAGCCGGACAGGTCCAGGGGCCGGGCGCCCCATTCCGACATGACCAGACAGGACGGGGTCCCGAAGCTGGGCCCCCTGCTCCCGGACCAGCCCGCCTGCTGGCTTCACCCCCACCCTCGTCAGCAGCCCAGCCCCGGGGACCCGGAGAAGTGAAGGCCTCCCGGCCCGCACTGCCAGGCTCACGTCCCAGGGCGCTTTCCGGGAGGAGACACCCAGCATAGCCAGCCGAGGAACGGACCCTGAGAGACCCTCGGGGGGTGGACGTCACAGGGACTCCCTGAGCGACCAGCCTCACCGGGAGCAGGCTGAGGAGGCCGACTGGAGGCCACGGGGGCTTCTCCACATCAGCGGGGACGGGCGTCGGGAGGGGCTCTGTTGGCCTCCGGAGCCCGGGATTTCCCCAGGCCCAGGACTCCCTTGGTCCTGGCCGGTGGTGACGCTCAGGCGGAAGGCTTCCACGTCAGGACTTTCCCTCGGTGGTGTCTGAAGCCCATCCCCAGAGGACGGGAGCTCTCGTTTGGTTTGGGGAAGGGGTACGGGTCCCAGGAGCCCCTGCTGATGTCACAGGCAGGTGCAGAGACCAGCCTGGGACGCCTTCCTGAGAATGAGTGTGCTGGGAGGAGGTGGGTGGGCCGGGCAGTACAGGACCCCAGCCCCTGCTGTCTGCCTGAGAGCTGGGAACCGGAGCATTTGGCCCAGCGGGCACTTCCAACAAAGGCCCTGTTGTCTCCAGGACCCACCAGCTGGGGGGTGTTTCCTGCTCCACAGAAGCCACACCCAAGCCCCTGCAGAAGCCTCCACGGTCCCATCCGGGTGAAGGAACCAGGAGACCCACAGCCCAGGGAGGAGGGGGAGCTGCCCAGTGGGCACAGGTGAGCAGGCCGGGAGGACAGGTCACCCAGGACCGTGTCCCTCAACATTCCCCACCCTGCCCAGGACCGGGAGCCCAAAGGGGGGGCCAGGTGTTGTCCTGGGAGCTCTTGTGCTCCTCCGAAGGTTCTCAGGACCCACATGTGTTCAGCGGCCCCTTGGCTCCCGAAATCACGCGAGAAGTCCCACCTCCCTGGCTCCCAGGGTCTGGGGAGCAGGGGGGCCGCAGGCAGCACCAGCAGGGGACAGCCGCGCGGGGGCCTCAGGCCGGAACCGCAGGAGTGAGGTAGGCCCCAGGCTGATGCAACTCCCTGTGTCTGGGGGGACGAGGGTTGCCAAGGCCCAGAGGGTTGGCAGTGAGACTGGTCTACGTCAGGTCCCCAGGCTCCAACGGGCCCGGAGGGTGGGTTCGCAGACGCTGAGTGGAGGCCGCAGACAAGGGAGGTGACCCGCTGGCGTGCTCCCCGAACCACGGCCGCTGCAGGAGGCGTCTGTGCCGCCTGGAGACTCCTCCGGAGAAGGCCCACGCCACGAGCGGCCCCCGCCACCCTCAGCCCCGCCTCTACCCCCTGCCAGGGCGGACGGAGTCTGCAGGCTGGCCGGCCGGCACCCGCGGTGCGCCCGCTCTGAGCCCGGTCCTTCCAGGCAGGCGCATGCGGAGGGCTCCGAGGCCCCGTCCCCGCCGGCCTCTCCTCCTCACTTCAGACTTCCCCGTGGACGTCTATGTGGAAATGTCCACTCTGTGTCCCCGTCACTCCCAGAGCCCCCATACCTTCCTGTTCACCTCCTGCCACCCCATTCCTCCAGCAGCTCAGACCAGAACCCCAGGACCTGCCGGAGGCCCTCCCTCACTCGTCCACCCCCAAAACCACGCAGGTCCCTCCGTCTTCACAGGAACCACCTTCGCCTCTGGGCCTGAGCAGATGCCCTGCCCGTCCCCACCCCACGCCGCTGCTCCACGGTCCAGCCTCCGCGAGCCATCCCTGGACACTGGACACGAGGCCGAAGGTTCTTGCTCCCTCCGAGCTTGCATCAGCTTCCCTAGAGCCGCTCCGGCCCGCTCCCGCCCCACCCCCCACTCCCGCCCACTGGCTCTCTCCCTCACAGCTCCTTCTTGCCTCGGGGTTGGGGGGAGTAGCTCGTCTGCCCGAACGCCCTCCCCAAGTCTCCAAGGCCTATCTCCTGTCGTTAGACCTCAGCCCAGTGCCGCGTCCTGGGGGACCGCGCCCCCAAACCCCACTCCCACGCAGCCTCCTCAGCATCCCGCCTGGTCCACCCTGACACCCGTCCTGTTGGTTGTTTTGCTCACCACGCCCCTGCCCCCACTGCAGTCTGAGCTTTTCGATGGAGAGTCTGCATGGGCCTTGCTCACAGTTGGTGCCCCCCATGTCCTGAGCTGGCCCGTGATGTCACGTAGTGTCCCCCGGGACCCCACCGCAGGCTTTCTTCCAGAGCCACCTGCCCCAGCTTGGCACAGAGGGCAGGCCTCGCTTTCCTCTGCCCAAATCCTTCCTGGCTGGGGGTCCTTCTTGCTGCTCTTGGGCCAGCACATTCCGGCCAGTGTGGATTAGTGCTCTGGGGACACCACAACCAACCAGCACACCCTGGGGGTCTACAACCCCAGGAACGTGCCCCCCACCCCAGCCCCGGAGGCCCCAGTCTGAGATCCAGGTGGGGCACGGGCTCCAGGGGAGGGTCTCTCCTGCCTCTCCCGGCTCCTGGAGCCCCCAGGGGCCCCATCACTGGGCGTCACCCTGTCCTCACTTAGTCTCCTCTCTTTTAAGGACACTTGCCCTTGGATTCGATACCACCTAAACTAGGACGAACGCATCTCATGATCCTTAACTTAATTACATCTACAAAGACTCTTCCCAAGGAAGGTCACAGTGACAGGCTCTGAGCAGGCGTATCTTGGACAGACCAGCCCACCGCCGTGCGTCTTCGTTCCTTCCCAGTTTCGGGTCCCCCTGCACCTGCAACCGCTTTCCAAGGGCAGCACCGTGTCTGTCGGCCTGTCTCGCTCTCCTCCATGCCTAGAACAGGTGGCCGCTGTGAAAATACCTCTATCTGGCTCTGGGGAACCCCAGGTGGGGTGCAGGTGGCAAGCAGAAGTCCCTGCTGGGCCCCCTGGTCCCAGACAAATAAAAATCCTGCAGGGAGACCTTTACAGACTGGACAGAGCTGCCCCCACTGGCAGCAGCCCAGCCTCCCTGGTCCTTCTTTGAGCACCAAGTCCAGGCTCCCGGAAGGACCTGCCGGGTGGCGTGTGGCCGGGGCCCAGACTTCCCCAGTGGGGACCACAAGCAGGCCTGGGAACTCGGAGGTCCGCAGGCACCCGGAGGGGACTTGCGTGGGGGGGCGGGGAACTCGTGAGGCTGGCAAGCTCCTTAGGGCCTCTCAGGAGCCGTCAAGGGGCGAGATCACGGCTGCGGCAGGGCACACGCTTGGCTCTGACTCATTATTTTACAGAAGTTCAGAAAGGAGGAGGAGGTGAGTGCGTGACCCACTTCTGCCAACTGATGGGCATGGGCGCTGGCAGAAAAGCCATGGCAACCAGACGCCCGGGCTTTGTTACCCCAGCCCACGGCTCCTCCTCAGCGACATTCATGGGGCAGACACCTCCCCCTCTTGTAGCCAGGGAGGAGGAGAAGCCGACTCTGTCTGCAGGGGCCATGCTGTGCACCCCACCCTCCGCGGCCAGCTGTGCCCATGTGCCCGCTGGGGCCGTGAGTTAGGCCTGTGCCCAACCCTCTCCTCTGGTTCTCAAGGGTCCCACACCAGCTGGCCCTCCGGCTGTGTGAGAGCCACCAGGTCTGGCCAGCCTGGCCTTGTTCCAGCCAGCGCGCCCCGGCTCACTGTGCCTCGGGCCTGGTACCGAAACACGCAGGGGGGCGCATGCACAGGGGACAGGGCAGGCGACTGAGTTGGGGCAACAGGAGGAGCGAGGACGTGGGTGTTGAGCCCCTGCTCTCGGGTGTCTCGTCGCATCCGAACATGTCCACGTGTGGCCTGCGCGTGGTGCCCCATCCCCGTTCCCAGAGGAGGCACCGGGGCCATGGACCGCAGAGTCACCTCCAGGATGCCAGGACCCTGCTCACCCCCCACCCCTCCCCCACTGCCCCTACGGCAGGCTGAGGGGTGACGCACCCCCATCCCTGTGCCACCGCGGGAGGGCAGGCCTTGGTGGGAGGGTGAGGGCACTTGTTCACAGAGTCCCCACTGCAAGCCCATACCCAAACGCACGCTTGCCGTGCGGGCGAGCTCTGCTTCCTCCCTTGCAACCCGAGGCGGCCACACAGACAAGAAGTGAGTTCCAGCTGGGAGCAATGGCACAAGGCTTCTTGCCAAGAGGATGGAGGTTTCAACCCCCAGGGCAGTGCCTACAGCCCACTCTTGCCCTCAGAGACCCCAGCACCTGCCCTCTGCTGACCCCCTCTTTCCCACCTTGCTCTGAGCCTGCACTGTCTCCCGGGCCCTGAGGCAGCCCTTCAGTGAACAGAGGCTGGCCGCTAACGGATACACCTCCTCTTCCAGGCCGGCTTCCTTGATTCCCAGACCTATGACACTCAGCGTGGCGCAAAGACACAGCCTCGGTTCAGAAAGAAGGTCTTGTTCCAGGTCAAGAGACGCTGACGCGCTGCACGGACCATCCGCTATGTCCCCCGCTCCAGCGGGAGGGCTGCCAGGCCACGTGGCCTTCTCCCCCGTCGCACACCCACCATGCCCCCCGCCCCCGCTCCTGGTTGCCCACCCTCAGGGTTGCCATGTAGGAAAGGGGCTCCAGTCTCCCGACCAGCAAGTGCTCAGAATCCACGCACTCACACCTGGCGTGCCTGGGAGCATGTGGGGGACTCTCCCATAGGGGGTCTCCTACTGCGTCCCTGTCCCCACGGCCTCCCCTCTCCTTCCCCGGCCCCGACTGTTCCTTATTTCTGCAGGGCGGCACACGCACACCTCTGGGAGAAGTCCTCGGGAACCAGGTCCCCTTTAAGACGACCCTTTATGACTTTTCTATCACGAGCGCCAGGGTTGAGGGTGGCCCCTGCGGGAGGGCTCTCTCCTTCTTGTCTCACCTTTTGGAACACTTGGCCTTTGTCCCTTACTTTTGTCCCTGTGTCCCTGACTTGGCAGAGCTCTTGTCAAGCTCCTGGAGAGGCCCCATTACAGCCCCTCACCAGTCCTAGGTTAGGGCCGGGTACCTGCCCCTCTCCCACCTCATCGGCCCCCTCTGTCCCTTTCCATTCTTCCCACAGGTGACAGAACCTGGGTCCCTAAAACCAACTCCCAGAAATCTCTTTGGGAAAACACACATCTTGATCTGCAGTCGGGGATTACCAACCGACTACATCTCAGTGCCCAAATCAGTCAGGACGGAGAAGGCAAGGTCTTAGCCCTTTCCACACACGGGCACCGGGGGTCAGCCGAGGGCTCTGCCCTCTTGGTGCAGGTCACCACAGGGCAGCCCTGTGGGCAGCTCTGGTCCTGGAGGCCCTGCCCCTGTGACTGAATGCCACGCCCCCTCCTGCTCAGAGCGCATTGGCCAGAAGCGGTCACGTGGCCTGACCACTCACAGGAACCCAGGAAGTGACCTCCTGGTGGTACCTGGCAAGTGGAGACACGCACACACTGGCATCCAGACACCACCTATGCCCCCTTCCCAGCACCCTGCTCCCGGAGGGCAGAGGCAGGGACCCCGACTGAGGACCAGATGGGGCACTCAATGTTTGTTAAATTAACAAATCAGGCCGCCCTTAAAACCTAGGACACTTCATGTTCTTTGAAGGCAGAGGCCACCAGAAGCGGCAGTCTGCTCTCTGTCTGGGTTTTGGGGACTATTCCTGGAAGTGTGGTCACACGCACACTAGAACCCCCAGCATGATACCTTCCCGGGACTGTGGCTGGGCTCAGGGCAGAATCCCTTTCCTGCATCGTGGCTGGGGGAGCTCCCGCCAGCCCCCACGGCTCCCACCTCCATGACGGAGCAGACAGTGAAGGCGGGTGTGTGCACCTTGTTCGCCCGTTGGACCTGAAGGCTTGCCTTCCTGAGTCCTCCGTGCAGCCCTCCACGGTCCCCCCTCACCTCTCCGGCCACACCCGCGCCCCCATCCTTTATGCTCAGGACCACTCCAGACTCAGATCTGAGCACATCAGGCCCCTGCTCGTGACTGTGGCTTAGACAAGGTAGCCTCCGATGCAAAGCAACACGGTGGCCCAGGCCCAGCCTGTCAGCCGAAGCTGTTCTGTAAAACAGAGCCATCTGCACGGGGGCTGTGCAGCTCACCAGAGAGGAGACGGCTGGAGCTGTGGCTGCGGGGCGATCCTTACTGTGACCAGTTAGGGGAGACCCCCAGAGTCCCACCCTGCCTGTGGGCCCCTCACCGCCCCCACACTCCACAGTCTGCTTGTGCTGTCCTGCTTCCCGGCTGGCCGTCTCCCCTCCTCTTCCACCCAAAGCCCGCATGTCACCAGGGCATTTGTCACCCAGGGCTGGAACCAGTGTCTCTTTCCTCTGCATGACATTCATCACAGCGACTCTGACTCTGTGGTAGGCTGCCCGCTGAGGCCATCACTAGGGCCTCATGCAAGGCGGGGTCTGCCAGGTGTCGGGGACGGATTCAGGCCAGAGACACCCAGAGCTCTCCGTGGGCTCTGTGGCGCCTGGCCGTGGGGCTCACCCTTGCAGCCCGTGCCCTTCTCATAGAGGGATGGGTGAAGGTGACCCCGAGGCCGGGAGGAGTTAGATGCAGCCGCAGGAGGGTGTCAGCACCACGGCCGGCGCCCCTCCTGGGGAAGGGAGGGCCTCGGGGTTCACCTTCCCGCTGGCTCAGGCCCATGGAGCTCTCCAGCGGCTTCCAGATGAGGAGATCTCCAGCTCAAGGCTGAACCCCAGAAGAGACGCAGCAAATGTCCCCAGAGGTGACATCGCTACCCGCTCCGTACAGTATGTCCTGAGTCCATACAGCCTTCAGCGTGCTGCTCGTGGGGAGAGGGCTCGTCCACCGCCTCACGCACGTGTGCACACGCCCACCCCCACACAGGACGGTGCAGGGAGGAGGTCCAGGGGCCAGCCGTGCCCTACCCCGGAGGGAAGACGGTCGTGCTCACGCCGAGCTCTGTCTCTGGCTGCAGGTTGCCAAGAACCCGGAGGGCAGCACCTTTTCCTCCAGCCAGTTAATGCCAGTTCTGCTCTAAGTTGCTCTGGGTGTCCTTGGGCGGGGAGGAAGAGCCGCTGAGCAGCCCCTTCCCTGCATTTCCGGGAGCCGCCCTGGGCCGGGCACTGGCCGTGGGACACCTCGGTGAGGCCTGGCCCTCCTTTTCTTGAGGTGAAATGAGACTGGACCAGGTCGTGGGCTCTTAGGCTGCAGAGGGTGTAGGACTCCCCTGCGGAAGGGGGAGACTATTAAAAATGCAGAGTCTGCTCCACCCCCCAGGGATTCTGATTAGGAGGCTCTGGCCAGGCCCGGCGACCCCTTTCAATGGCCTCCCCCGGTGCCCACGCGGGGACGGTACCCCGCTCCGTGCTCGGCATACTGACGTTTCTCGTGGACACCCAGGTCAAACACAGGGTCTATTGTTTCCGTGCAGGGCATTTGGTGCCCGTGAAGGCCGCCACCCACAGCCAGGCTGGCTGTCTTCTCCGTCTGTCCATGCAAAGAACCTGCCCTCATAACTGACCAGAGGGACGATTTCGTCTTAGCCATCATTTCCGAGGCTCCGTCAGGCACAGACTGAGAAGGTTTGTGTAAACGCGTTCCTTCCTTCCAGGCTAGGTGAGGTGGGGGTCCAGATGGACGGCACCCAGCTCTATGTCTCAGAAACCTAAGTGCAGTGACCTCCGCAAATTCAGATTCTCTCTCTCGCCACACAACATAAATCCAGAGGTTTGCTTCCAGGGTTCGCATGGGAATGCCACAATGACGTCAGGGACCCACTCTCAGCCTCTTAGACACAAAATGGCTGCAGTAGCCCCGGACTTCAGTTGCATCTTAGGCTGGAGGAAGGGGGAGCCTTGGAGGACAAAAGACAGAAGCAGGAGCGTCTGCGTCCCTTCCTCAGGGACATATAGGCTTTTCCAAGAGTCCCAACCCCAGACGTGTGCTCACCTTCCGACAGCACGGAGTCTTGGGCCACCCCAGCCTCGGGCCTATGTAGTTGTGGACATCTTCCCAACAAGCTGCTGTGTCTGAGGAGGGGGCAGAGGGTGGAAGGAGAGGGGGCAGGCCGCTGTGCCGGCCGCTGGAGGACTCCACCAACCCCACCGGACAGGGCCTGTGCTGGGCTGAGGGCGAGGCCTGTGCTTCCGATGAAGGGGTTCGAAGGACGCCCGACTCCCCGGCAAGCAGGCGGTTCTCTGTCCTGTGAGCTGCACAAGGAGGCCGCACTCCACTCCTCTCTGCCTTGGAGGGGAACCGGACCAAGCCAAGCGAGAGCGGAGTGCGGGAGGCTAGATGAGCCGGGGATGGCGATTAGAGCTGGAGGGTCTCGCTTCCGCGTCCCTGTCCCTCGGCGTTTCGTTCCTGGGTTCACGGGGCCCAGCTCCCCTGCTCTTCTCTGTGGCTGCCTGTAGCTTACGACAACTTGGCAAAGCAAGTCTTTTAAAAGAGGTCAAAACATTTATCTTTTCCTCCCTACCCCATTCGTCCAGAATTCAGAGACTCTTAGGAAGTGTTCTCGTTCTTCATGACAATTTATGTATTTGCGTGAGGCCAAGACAAATCTCTCCTGGAGCAGGACCCACCCTCAAGGGTGCGCAGAGCCCACGTCTGGAGCCTTCGCTGCTCTCCGCACTCGGAAAGCGGGTGTGTGACTTGCTGGGGCTCTGACCCTTTGCTTCTCTTTTGTTTCCATACAAATGGTTCTCATCAGATGACCCGGTTGCTTAGAGACCCGAGACTGACTTAGAGGTCTAAGTCAGGCGGACGGAACACCCCCTCCTGGGATCAGACGTGCTCCCATCCATCCTGTCCCGAGTCATCGTGAGGGCACGTGATTGTGTGCCTCTGTGAGCAGCTTTTAAAAAACTGTAACCCGTTCGGGGCGCCTGGGTGGCTCCTTTGGTGAAGCCTCTGCCTTCGGCTCCAGTCATGATCCCGGGGTCCTGGAATCGAGTCCCGCACCGGGCTCCCTGCTCAGCGGGGAGCCTGCTTCCCCCTCTACCTGCTACTCTGCCTGCTTGTGCTCTCTCTCTGCCAAATAAATAAAATCTTTAAAAAAATTACAGCCCATTTGAGTTATCTGATGGATTGGTGTTGGCTCCCGGGAAGCTCTGCTCTGGGAAGCGTGTGGATCCTTGTCTGTTGTCCTCCCCGCAGTCGGCACCCTGCTGTCCAGTGTGTGTGCACGCCGAGGGTTTATGTGCCTGTGGGCAGCCCGTGATGGGGGATCGGACGACTGGGTGACAGTAACCGCAGAGCGAGGAAGGCGGGGACCCCGCGGTGCTCCAGTCTGCCGACGTGGCTGGAGTAAAGGCCCAAATGTGGCCCCCGAGCAAGACGACATCCACAGTGGTGACTGGATGGCGCTGTCCTACCCGGTCATCCTTTCCGTCCGCTGAGCGAGTGGCCAAGGGCAGACAGCGGGGGTCAACTGTTAAAATTAAAAACAAAACAGACCAGCCTTAAAATTCCTTGAGCAGACAGACAAAACCAGTACAGTCGTGCCAAGAGAGCCGAATTTAGCTTCCCTTGACCCGGGGTGTTTCTTGCTTGTGTCTCTGGAAACCACAAGCAAAACCGGTTGACACGAGGTAGCCATCCACGGACTCTGCCACCTCAGAAAATCCCCTGGTCCTGGGATGGAGCCCCGTGTCCGGCTCCCCGCTCGGCGGGGAGTCTGCTTCTCTCTCTCCTTCTGCATCTCCCCCACTTGTGCTCTCTCTGTCTCTCTCTTAAATGAGTAAATCAAATTAAAAGAAAGAAAATTCTAACATTGTAGCCAGTCCCTGGGAAGGATACAGTCACCGTCTTCCCGCCACGTGAGCTGCTTTGTAATCACGGGCCTGAGCCGCGGTCTGTGGTCTGGTTGGCGCGCTCCGCTCTGCTGAGTGTCCGGTGTGCGCACAACCGGCTTCTACTAATCACGGCTCCAACGGCCCACTGGTTTCCCTCTGTTACAGCCGAACCCTGGCCCCGGTGTGGACGGCTCTCTCCGTGTCCCCCTTCTCTAGCAGAGACGGTCCCTTGGTGATGGCCGCAGTGTTTGGCACCAAGAACAAGAGGAGAGCTCCCCTCCGATGTTGGGGCTGGACCGGGGCCCTTGGGAGGGTGGGAAGGGGCCGAGCGGGCACCGGGGCCTGGGTGCGGTGCAGGCTCCAAGCTGGGCTCGTGCCCACACATTGGGATGATGTTATCCTCCACGGGTCTGAGTCACGGCAGAGTCTTGGGGCCCAGGAGGGAAGGATGGATAGAAAGTGCTTTGCAAACACCGGATTTGGTCAGACGGGCGTGGATGGGCCAGGGTGCGGCAGATGGAGCCAGCTTCTCAGCCGGCACGGCGTGTTCTCGGCGCCCCCAAGTTACGGAGGTGTGAGGAGACGAGGCGCGTGCCCGCACCCCAGCCGGCCCCTTCCGCAGGGGTGGCATGGTAGTGCCTCCGGGGCAGCTACACCGGGTGTCGGGCCCAATGTCGGGCTGCAGGGACTCAGGTCCCAACTCTGTCCCACTCCCCAGCTTCAGGGCTGCCTGGCAGGCTCGCCTTTCTCCTCGGCCATAAGCACCCGGCCGAGTGCTGAGGCTGTGGCTCCCGTGGACGCTGGGTTCCAGCCGGGCCCCCGGGAGGTGCCTCTCCTCCTCTCCTTCCCCCGGACGGCCTTGTCTCTAACGGATCCTCCTCCACCCGCGTCCTCCCCAGCCCTCTGAGGTCTGGGTTGTGGCGCTCAGTGGCGTCCTGGCCGAGGCGCACACAGGCCCCCAGAGCCAGGCTGCGGAAGCCGGCGAGGCCTCTGCGGAGCTGCTGGGACCCCAGCGCGGTGGCTTCACTTCACGCCCGGGCATTTGTTTGCCGGCTAGAGCCTGTATTTATCGTTGCTAACGCATTTTCTCAGGAGGGGATGTGCCGCCGCCCATAAATTCAGGAGGAGGACGAGACGGATTCTCGCAGGTAGATGGAGATGGATGCACAAGTCGGGTGCGCAGCGGCCCCACCGCTCAAGGGGAGACGGATCTCCCGCCGCCTCCCGACAGGCAGCTCATTTGTTTGGGGCGAGGGAGGGAGGAGCGGGGGATGGAGCCTCGCATTTGTCTGACGAGGCCTCAGAAGCTGCCTCCGCACCTGGGTCTGGACGTTTTCCTGTCTGGGCTCCCAGAGCCCGCAGCCCGAGGCTAGAAGAGCCTCCGGGAGGAGCGGGCACCACGGAGTGAGGCAGCGGGCATTCCAGCAGGGCTGCGGGGGAGAGGACGGGCATCCAAGGCACTGGCCAGATGCAGGAGCTCAGCCCCTGGCCCCTTGCCCAGTCTTGCCGTTAAAGAATCCAACGACAGTGGGAGGCCACACAGAGATGGCCGGAGTGGAGGCGGAAGGCAGGTCCATTATGACTCGGCAGAGTCTCCCTCCTCCCAGCCCCTTACCTCTGTGGATGCAGCCCTTTCCCCTGGACATTAAAGTGAGCTCGGCCAAAGGAACGTGGGCCCCAGGGACAGCCCGCTGGAGCCAGGGACAGGCTGTGAGGGGCCTGGCATGTTACCAGCCCTACTTTGGGATGTCGTGCCCCACACCCAGGCTAGCACGGCCTCTCTGGCCTGGCCCCAAGGGAGGCCCATGGAGCCGGCCCGTGGAGGCCAGAGGTAGAGGCAGAGGCTGAGGTCACAACATGCATTATGGTTACATGGCGGAATCTGGTGGAAGGAGAGGGAGGAGGACCCGGCCAGCGCCCCTGTCAGTACAACAGGATGGTCAAGCCACGTGGACCCAGGAAGCCCTTCCAGCTGCAGCCCTGTGCCCGGGGAGCCCCCAGCTTCGAAGCCTGGAGGCTGGACGGCGCCGGGGGAGTCCGTCTCACCACGGGAGCTCTGGCCCAGCTGGGAGGGAGGGTCGTTTTTCATTGCTCACCTCCCAAGCAGGAGAAAGGCGCTGACCTGCTCATTTCCACAGGACTCACTGGGCTCCCCTACACCTAGGAGCACACGGGCGAGGGCCATATCGATCAAACTGTGGGTCCTCAAACAGACCCCGGGGCTACACCCAAGAAGCCCACTCTGGAGTCGGCCAGAGCCCCACCCTGCAAAGAGTGCATCTGGGTTTCCCCAGCACTCTGCCCTTTCCTTTCATCAAACCTGTCCCGCTGGCCTCCGACTCAGGACCTTTGCACGTGCTGGCCCTCTGCCCACAGCAGGTCAGCCAGATTCTGCATGGCTAGATCCACTCCTCACCTCACAGAGAACCCGACTCTCTCCTGCACTCCCCGAGTCATGCTGCTCACTTAGGGACCGTCTCTCCGTTCTGATAAGAATAGCTGCTGGGGCTCGTGGGCTCTGCTCCTACCTCGGGGCTGACCCACGGGCCACGGGAAGTGTGCTGAGTACACGCATGCGTGACGGTTCATTGACGCGGTGGTTTCACAACAGGGTCCTGCTGAGAAGCAGCCCCTGAGCCGGGGAGTGGGGGCTAATGGTTCATCCCTCAGGGGAGCCCCAGGGCTTTCTTATTCCGGCTGGAACCTCCTCTTCCAGACGCAGCGTCCTACCCGCCTCCAGACTCATGTGACCCCTGGTCCGCTGACCCCAGACCGCTGGACACTCAATGTTCCCACATAAATCGCCACCCTCCGGGGGGAGCGTGGCCCCTGCCCTGGCTGGGGGAAGCCCTTGGGATCGAGGGGCCGGGCAGCAGTAGGACAGAGACGCCACCTGAGAAGACCCCGAGCCCAGAGGTGGGATGATGCCCTGCTGCTGGGGAAGCAACCGAGAAGCTGTGCCCCAGGCCCGAGGGGCGCCAGATGGGTGTGGCTGCCTGCAGTGGCCCCTGAGTCTCCTGCTCGGTCTGTCTCATGGCTGGCCAGGTGTCTCTCGAAACCCTGCCTCACACAGGTGTGGCCTGTTGGTCCCTCTGCCAGACCTGCTGGACTGGGAGCCCTTCCGTCTCTCCGCCCCACCCCCCAGCAAGACCAGCCCCGCAGCAGTGTCCCCAGAAAGGCCCCTAGCCCTGAGGATGAGCTGTGAGAGGGGCTGGGACAGACGTCTGCCTGCCTGCAAAGTGGGGGTGTAGTTCGGGATTAATAGCTTCCAGGAGCCAAAATATCTCCAACATGCTAATTAGTGCTTCCCTGAGGCTGTGAGCTGCGTGGGCTCCCGGATTGTCCCAGTACCTCCTCCCTGCTGAAGGGCAGGGGTGAGTCACCTGGCACTTCCCTGAGACACGTGCGTCCGGGACCCAGAGTCCCCTTGGCCGCTTGGCTCCTGGAGATCTTCCTGGGCTGGGAGTGGACGGGAAGGCGGAGCAGGTGTCCCTGCCTGGACAGGAGACAAAGCTCCCCGTGCTGCCCGGGGTCCTGCGGGACCCCACATACACTGTACCCAAATGAAGGCTCATAACCCAAATGCCCTAGGAATGGTACAAGGGGGAATTCAGGGGGAGGCCCGAGAGAGGGAGGGGGTATTTTTAGCAAAACCCACTGCTTTGGAAATGCTCCTGCTTTCTGGCAGGTGTCTCTGGCCGACGGATGAGAGTCTGCTGACTTGTGTGTGCGCTCCCTCGCTCTGTCCTCCCTCCCCTCCGTGCCAGGGCCCAGGCTAGCAGGCTGCCTGCGAGAGGGTGCCGCCAGGGGGGAGGGGTCATCGTTGAGAAATACGGGGCAAATAAACCGGGTATCATCCGCCCCTGAGAGCACTACAGATAGGACAGATCAGTGCGCCTGGGTGTGGCAGTGAGACCATTTCTGATGGAGGCACCGGGGAGGGTCTCACGGCCAAGGTGGCTGGACCCTCACATGACATCCCCTCCAAGGAGCTCAAGCTGTGCGGTTAGGGGGCTGGTGATGGCCCCCATCCGTCTCCAGTCCCAGCTGTACCGGCGATGCTGAACCCCCCAGGGGCCCAGCGTCTCCATCAGCAGACAGAGGAATGAGGGGTGCCTGGAAAAGGGCAGGGAAGACTGTCCCCACTGAGCCACCCTGCAGAGGACAGCTGTCCATCATGCTGAACTCCTGAGTGGTCTGATGCCTGCCTCCCCCCTGCCCCAAGAGGTTTGCCTGGCTCCAGAGAGGGGTCCTGCTTCAGCCCCAGGACAGTGATGGGACTGGTTTCCATCCGTTTCTCTCCCACGAGAACAGAGGAGAGCCGGGGAAGGTGCGGAGCTGCCCGGGAGCCCAAGGACATGGACACAAGGCCCAGACCTGGGGGAGGTAAGGAGGGTGCCCCGAGCTCACCCTGTTTGGTCAGGCTGATGAGGCAGACGCTGGGGCTGGCCAGAACAAGGGGAACCCGATTCACTGTCGACACTCCCCGTTACACAGGCAACAGCTACCAAGCTAACAGGTGTCTGGGGGCAGAAGAGAAGGTGAGATGTGGCCGCAGGGTTCTCCGTTTATCACGGACAGCAAAGAAAGGAGCAAGAACATTTCTATTGCTTTGGGGAAAAAATGGTTTTATCTGCCGAGAAGAAGAAAAATCACCCATAGTCTGTTATTTGAAGATTGGGGGCTCCCAGGTTGAGGCCACCAGATTATGGATTATGAAGGTGGCTCAGGAATGGAGCCTGGGTCATGGGCCACACGTGGCATCGGCAAGAACGATAGCAGGACTGGGGTAGAGCACGAGTTACCAAGGAAGGCTCTACCTGATCTTCCCGCCCCGACCAGACAGCGTGCGGACCCCATTCTTGGGCCTCGGGTGACTGGGGCAGCCCAAAGACAAGCGGTAACAGGCGCATCCTGATGTCATGGGCTCTTGCTCTTCCAAGGTGGAAGGGAGGAGACTTGACGACAAGGGATGGCTCCTGGCAACCACACTGCGACCATGAGGGCTACTGGCCCAAAGACAAAGCCAGCGCATGGGAAGATGGATCCAGGAGAATCCAGAGCAACTCTGCTGGGCTCCACGTACATCTGAGACTCTGAGAGCACCGTGGTGCGCAATCTCGTTAATGTGCACGGTTGACTGTGACCTGGGAGCTGCTGCGTTTCCCATTTCACAGACCAGGGGACTGGGCGGTGAGGAGCCGGGGGGCGTGCCAGGGATCACACCCCCAGGACACCAGATGCAGGTTCCCACCGAGCACCTGCTCCTCTCTCTGGTGCCTGGGGACCGAAGACAGTCCCAGCCCGGGCAGCTCCTCAGTAGGGGACACGGGCATGGGAGACCAGCTGGGAACAGGCCTCCCAATGCCAACCGGAAGTCTTCTTGTCCCTGACGGCCAGGTGGACGGTGGCTGGCGGGAGTGTCTGTGTGGTGTGCACGTGTGCAGGGGGATGGGGCACAGTGGCGCTTTGCCCTGAAGGAAAGGTCACGAGACTGCCCTGTCCAGATAAAAAATGTACCTGTCCTCATGGTTCCCACAGCCATGCATGAAAATGTTCTGGGAGTGGAGCCAGTTTCCAGCAGGGAGTGTCGGGGGTGGGCGAGGGAAGAGCTCAGCTGGTGGCCGGGGGTTTCTCGGAGCTGCCTGGTGGAAGGAACCCTAGGAAGGAACAGGTGGTATTCAGAAGTGGCTTGGAGGGAGTTCAAGAGATGTGCTGTTCCAAGTTCTACTCCTCCAAACTCTTCTTAGTCTCAACGTCATGGGTGTGCGGTGTCACTGTGACCCCAGGGGCCCCGATTCCCCAGCTGGACACCCGGGATCCACGCGCAGGGGCCTCCACCGACAGTGAGTCTGGGAAGAGCTAAAGCCGCACCCCCTCCTGCCCCCTCCCCACCTGCACCTGACTCCTCATGCCCTTGGCCCCAGGGCAGGGAGACCTGCCCTGGGCTCCCCGCTGGCCTCCCCTTGACCTGCGGGCATCAGCAGAGAACGCATGTTCTGCTGCGGGTCCCTGAGGCTCCCACATGTGTTATCCCCCCCCGGGGGGTCTTGCGTGCATGGGAGGGCGCCTTCTGGCGATCCCCAGGGTTGGGACAGCAGCACCCGTGTCGCCCGTGTTCCCCACTCCCGGTGCGCGTGACTGTGGACCTGAGTTTATCGGGCAGGAAGGGAGCCCCCATGTTCGGGGGTGGGTCTCCTGGCCCAGTTTTGAAGCTGAGTTGGTTGGAATCCATAGCAGGAGCCCACGGAAGAGGCACGCCAGCTGGGTGAGCGAAACAGGAAGGAACACGTGACAAACGCAAGTCCACGTGAGAGGAAACAGGACGCATCCCGGTTCTCGCGGACCGCCCGCTGGGCGCCAGACCCCGTCCGAGCCACGTCAAGGGCTCCTCCTAAGGCGTGAAGCACTCGTGGGACCACAGAGCTTGGGGAAGGGTTATTCATTACATTGGTCCCAGTAATGGGGCTCGCTGCAAAGGTCAGTGGGGACGTGTTTCATGGGAAGGGTTTCCAAACAGCAGATGGCTTCACACGACTGCGTGACAGGACACCAGAGAACGGAGGTTCATGTCCAATGTGGCAGTGGGGAAAGAGGCCAGGGACCCCTGGCTCCTGCTCGTAGGAGGCTGACGTTGGCCTCCGGCCAAAAGAGGCTCTGGTCACATGGTACGCGCCCCTGGGCCAAGGAAATCACCTGGGTCGGGGGTCCGAGAGACACAGGCTTGGGGCTGGCTGTGTCCCTCCTAGCCTGTGACGCAGGGACAGCCAGGCATGGCCAGAACCCAAACCCCGTCTCTTGTCGTTCTCACTGGGGACTTTGGTGCCAACCCCGATGAGCGGTCTGTGTCCGTGTGTGCCTGACGCACAGTGTGCCCGCAGGAACCTCGGTGCCTCTTTCCTCTGCCTGCAGAGGGACGTGACATCACGCACACGCTAGCGGCCCTGAGGTCACCCTTGCTGACTCAGCCGCTCATTCACGGGAGGGAGCGGCTGGCTGCAGCCCCAGCCCCTGGGTTTGGCCCAAAGAGCCAGGCGGGTGACAGATACGCAATTCTATTTTACACCAGAAAGTCATTTCCAACCTCTTTTCATATAGGATTGCTTCTGTGGGTGGAAATTCACCAGGTTCCTGAAGCCACAGATGACTTTTAATGTTACGGGAGCTCTCCATTTTTCACTAATTTAATTTCTAGGGCTATTAAAGGTGGCCTGAAGAAATACCATCTGTTGAATCGATGATAGAGAAGGAATTTTAGGAGTCAGACTGTAAATTTCCACTTTATCAGGGATCTTGGTATCTGAAATCAATTTGGGGAAGCATTGAAATGCTTATCAGGAGAATTTCTCAATCAGGCTCCTCTTCTTGCGCCGTTTTTCATTTCGATCCGTCAGCCCCTGACATTGTCGGGCCGGGAAGGGCCCTGCCGCTTGTGTCCAAGCGCCTTTCAAAGCCACCAGGAGAGCAGCCATCAGGAAACAAGACGTTTAAGGGATTTTGTTATTTTAACCAACATTCTGACAGTCCCGAATGCACTTCATTTCAGTAAACATCAGGCATATTCCTGCTGGAGAGACGGGAGGTTGATGCCAGTCCTAGAAGACGGTACCCCCACACCTCAGCTTTTCTTGTGCGGAGGGAGCCTACGATAGGAAATCCCACCTGCCCCCCAGAGACGGGCTGGGAGACTCGGTGCCGGGAAGCCCACTTCCCTGCACTTCTGGGTGCGGGAGCCCCCCACTGCCCCGTCGGGGACTGTCTGTAGATGCCGCTTGTGTGCCAGGCTCTGAACAACAGGGCAAGACAGGTCCTGTCCCCACAGAGAGGGCAACTGGGGCAGACACCTTGGCCACGGGCCTCCTGAGAGGGGCAGGAAGGGGACCGACCTCAGGGAGTGTGGGCGTCTGGGGAGGGCATGTCACCCAGAGTGTCGGCTGCAATGGGGACAGGCTCAGTGTGCATGAGGGACAGAAGAAAAGTGTCCCAGGTTGCAGGCAGATTCTCGAGGGACCGGGCATGACAGGGACAAAGGCCAGGGTGCAGCCCAACCTGGCCGGTGGGGTTCCTGGGGTGGGGGTGATGCGGGATTGAGCAGTCAGACCCAGCCTGGGCTCCAGGCGGCCGATGTCCCCATGGCCCGGGGAGGAAGGGATGTTGGCGAACTGCAGCCCAAGGAGGATAGGAGGACCCACGTCCTTTGTGACAGGCTCAACCCCTCCTCCAGGAAGGCCCCCACCACCCTCTCACACTCATCTCCTTAAAGCTTCTCTGACCAAGTGTTCTTGCGTCCAGCTGGGTGCACAGTGGGCACTGGGTGACAAGAACCTGAGAACGGAAGGCAGCATGGTTCGGGGGTCTTCCCAGGGTGCCGGTCCAGGCCACAGGTGCCGCACGGAGCTGTGTGACGGTCACGACCTCAGCGGTAGTGAGGGCGGGTGGAACAGAGGAGCGCCACCTGCTTCCGGCTGCCACGTCCTCAGATGCCCTGAGCCACCTGTCCTCTGGGACTCCAGGGACGGTCTTCAAGGAAAGGAGGCAGGAGGAGGGGCTCAGCTGTGCGCTACGCCCGCCCCCGTCCCCAGCTCTCAAGGCAAACCCTGCAGACCCCCGTCCCTGGGTGGGGGAAAGACGTCGTCATCACTGCTTCACCGTCCTGTCCGCTTTCTGAAAGAGATGCGTGCGAGCCGGCACCCCACGGGGCGGGAGGACAGTCCCCACCTGCGAGCCGCTGCCCTCGACCCCGAACTTCCGGCTGCCTCGTCATTCCCCAGGCTCCGCTCCCTTGCTCAGAATCCTGCCAGGTTTTCTGCCCTTCGGACTTCCCTTTCGAAAGGTTAATGCATTAGATGGCTGGTCCGTTAGCCCCGTTAAGGGCTTTCATTAGCGGAAGCACATCTGCCCGGCGCTGGCCCACGATGGTCGCCAGGGGGTCAGCCAGAGGCAGGAGGGGACACCGAGGGAAGACGGCGCCAGGCCTCTGCCCGCGGCGATCTCCATGGGAGCGACCTCGGGGGGTCCCTCTTAGCATAGGGAGTCCTGATGTGTGGGTGAGGCTGGGGCACAAGGCAGCGGCCCCCGAGCCCACCAGCTCCTGTAGCGGGGGGGCTGGCGCGCTCCAGAAAAGGCCGGTGTGGGCACTCCAGGTCCGCAGGCCACGGGGGCCCCCATCCTAATAGTCAGGGCAGCGGGAAGCCAGGATGGGGCAGCCAATGGGGGTGGCCGCATGCTGATAAGACTTGATGGACAAAATCAGGCCAGCTTTGGCCCCTTGGCCCCCGACAATGTCATTCCGTCCTCAGAAACCCCGGCGGTTTCTGTGATACCCGTCTTGCCCCTAAGCGAGCAGTCAGGGGCAGAGAGTCAGGGAGTCAGGGCAGCCGCTGTTCCCGCTGGTGGGTGGGCTCCCCACCCTGGGACCTTCTGCCCAGCTGGCCCCCCCATTACCTCCTGCCAGCGCCTCCTAGCTCCTGTGTGACTCGGAAACAGACCCGGTCGGAGGTGCGTCTGGAGAGAGTCGTGAGGAACAGATTCCCACAGTCACAGAGGTCGAGAGGCCCGGGGATCTGCGGCCAGCGAGCTAAGCCCTGGTGTCCGTCCCAGTGCAGCCCACGCTGAGGCAGGAGGGGACTGGCGCAGGCTTGAAGACCAGCAGGCAGATAGGGGGACACTCCCCTCCCCCTCTGCCTTTTCCTTCTGTGGAGGCCGGCACCAGTTTGGACGAGGCCCACCCTCACCAGACACGCCCACAGCAGAGTTGAACCAAATGTCCTGCGGTAGCTCATTCACACAGGGAGTAGCTGTCACCCCCGGGAGGCGCTCCTGACACTCTTCCTTCCGTCTTTGTTGTTATTTTATCCTGTTTTGCTCCTTCCAAGGCCGGAGCTGCTCACGGGCGGTCTCGGGGCTGCAGGCAGGGATCCAGACTCCGGTCCCCTCTTTTCCCAGTGTGTCCCTGCCCCTCACTATGACCCCAGAAGGGGCAGGGTGGTGCGGCCAGGACCCCGAGACCCACAGGCAGCAGACCCGCCCCCTCGCTGGCCTGTTGGCCCCTCACCTCCTCCTCCAGTTCAGGCCAGGGTCCACTGGTTTTTCTCAAAAACCTGCTGCCGTGAGGCACAGGGAATGGTTCTCAGCCCCAGCTCCGCACCTGGGCCATGGGAGGCTTGGCTCAGGTCACCGAACATGGTGGAGATAAAACTGTGGCCATTCTCCAGCGGGCCGTGGGCAAGGACGGGTGGGAGCCAGGCCCGGTGCCCATGCATACCCATACCCCGTTGTGGCCGAGTGCGCCAGCCGGACGGCTCATCAAGGGGAAATGTGTTCTCACACGGCTTTGGTGTCTGGAAGTCCCAGATCTCGGCGTTGGTGGGGCTGGCAGCGCCCTGGCTTGTACTGGTCACCCCCATCCCGCCTTCCTCCCTCTGTACCTGTGCCTTCCCCTGAGGCGCCTAATAGGACACCAGAAACACCAGGTAGAGGATCGGGGCCCACCCACCCTAACACAGCCTCTTCTTAACGACACCTTACTTACCGCAAAGTCCTTATTTCCAAATAAGGCCACATCCTCAGGTGCCAGGCCTTAGGACCTCAGCATCCCTGTGGGGACAGGATCCCACCCACCGCGTATGGACAGGCGAGTCTCTGGAGCGCTTGAAATGCCAGCTCCCTGTCAGCGGCCCCTGTGTCTGGCACTGGACAGGGTCCAGGACAGGTGGGGAGGGACCCGGCGACCTGGGCAGGGGGTGACCCAGGCAGGGGACAGCCGTCAGAGGCTCCAGGACCTGGCAAGTCAGGAGTATAGTTCAGGGACAGCCCACTGTCTCCTGGCGTCACAGAGGAGACGCTATATGTAGGGAAGAGAAGACAGGGCCATGCCGTCCCTCCCCGCTGGCTGCTGGTCATAAGAGCTGAGCAGGGACAGGGATGCAGCTAGAACCTGCCGAGGTCAGGAGCACAAACCCTCAGCGCCAGCCTCGAAGGCCCTCAGACCAGGCTAACTAGAGAAAAGGCGAGGCTGTCCTTCGCCCCTGCTGTCCGCCTCCAGGGCTGCTGCCCCAGTGGGGGCTGGCACGTGCGGTGACAGTGGACCTCCATGTCGATGCAGCCAGTCAGCCGAGCTCCAGGCTGCCCCTCCACACACCGACCCTGTGTCCTCCCCTCAGCAAGAACCGTGTCCGTCGGCCCAGGCCAGCAGCTTGTCCTGAGTCCCTTCGGCGGCCGGGCCTGGGCTGCTGCTGAGTGGATCAGAAGGGCCCAAGTCGGGGCCCTCCCTGGGACACTGGCCGTGGCTGGGGTTCCTGGGGAGTGAAGTCCACAGCAGCCCATGCACATCCTAGACGGTGGCCACGGGCCCTGGGACAAACCCTCAGCAGCGTGTGGATGCCGGGCTCGGATGACGTTTCCCCAGCTCCAGGCCGGCGGCTTGAACAGCTTTCCAAGTTCAGCAACGGGGCTGGGGCCCCCTGCCTCCCTGGGATGTCTGCAACTGAGACACACCCCTTCTCTGTTCTTAGGGTTCTCCGGGGGTCCCAGGGGGCAGAGATCCTCACGGAGCTCTTAAGGGTGGGGTCTGCTGACCACATGCCACGGCCTCCGAGTACGACCTACGCACAGAGCCGGGTCACAGGACCCAGAACTGGCAAGTCAATCCTGTCACGGAAAGAGCAGAACTGGGGCCACCGGTCCCCGGGGCATCTGAACAATGAGCCCTTTCCTTGGACCATGATCCACCCCAAAGACACACCAACATGTCCGGGCTCACAGGGACATGTGTCCCAAACAGGTGGGGGCAGCAGCTGTGTTCTCACAGTCTGTTTCTCGGGCCTTGTATCATTCCTGCTCTGGGGGACACCCGGGTTGTATGTGGCGGCCACTCATGGCCGGCCCTGTGCCCATGGCTCTGTGGGGCTCAGCCTGGAGCCACGGCCTCAGCCCTGCCTCTGCAGAGACCACACAGCCGGCCACACTCATGGGTGTCCCCTGATCTGGTGTTGCTGGCCTCAGGGGGACCCCCCGCAGCCCGCTTTCAGGGACCTGGAGAAGGAGACAGAAGGACCTGCGTACGAGACTGGGTCTGAAGCTCTGGCTCCAGCACGCCCTCCTCCAACCCTTCCCCCCACGACAAGGGCAGCCACGGAAGGGGAGCAGCCCCCAGATGGCCATGGAGGTGTCTCAGGCAGGCCAGAGCCGGGCCCCCAGTCTAGAAGGACCCGTGAAGTTCTGCGAGGCCGCGGGAAGCCTGTGGCCTGCGCCCTCCTGCTCCCAACACCCGCGCCAGAGAGCAGAAGAGCTTGGGAACTGGAGCCATCCATCACTCCACGCCCTGTGTCAGGCTCGGTCGCTGGGGTCCCTCTGGGAAGGGAGGGGTCATGGGCTTCGTGGAGATGGGGCACCTCGGTCACGGAAGATGAAGGGCCTGTGAGGCCTGGAGACAGAGCCCATAAATCTCTCCCAACCAAGGATCTAGGGTTCCTTCTGTCTGGAAAAAATGCCCTCCGTGAAGCCGTCCACCATGGGGCCGGAAGGCTCAGGTGAGGGCCTGCAGCGAGCAGCCAGGAGCGCCCCGGGGAGGGGCCTGGAGGGGAGCCCAGATCCTCATCTGAAGGGACCCACCAGGGGCGCTCAGGCTCCTCCCTGCCCTGTGGCCCTCTGTGGCTCCCACTTCCTTAGACGCATCCCCCACTCACTGGGATCTCCCGCATGGCGGGCTCCTTCCCCTCGGTGGCGCATCTGTGTGGGGGGGTGGGGGGGGTGGACACGACCTTTCCCAAGTGACGCACAGCAGGTGAGAACAGGTGTACGCCGCCCCCCCCACCAGTAGATGCGTGGGGCAGCGGGAGGTGGGAGCAGAGCCCTGCTCTGGAGGACAGGAGGACACGGGAGTTCTGGGCCAGCAGTGACGAGGGGCGGGGCCTAGGGGCAGGGCTGGGGCGGGCCTTATGGCTGGGGCGGGGCTTATGGTGGGGTGGGGCGGGGCTTGTGGGCGGGGTCGGGGTGGGCGGGGCTTACGGGCAGGGCCGGGGAGCCACAGGCTCCGCTCAGGAGTGGGACCAGCCTGGCCGGAACCTTCCTGGGAAAAGCGAAAGCTGAGCCTCAAAGAATCAAACCGTCGTCTGGCCGGGAAATGAGCTGCTGGTCCAGCCGACGCCACACACGGTCCAGCAGGACAAGGAGGCAGGACATCCAGAGTCTCGGCGCCCTAGCGGCCCGGGCCAGCACCACGCAAGTGCCTGGGCAGTGCACGCAGGAAGACATGGCCTGTGGACAGGGAGGAGTGGTGGACGCTGCCCCAAGAGCCCCCGAGGCTGGGACAGCCGCTGAGACAGGTGTGGCCGAGTGCCCGGCAGGAGGGATGCCGGGTCTGAGGGCAGGAAGCAGCCACACGCAAGGGAGAGCCACGGGAGAGAGTATCACGTGGCCCTTCCAGGCCTGGAGAGCCGGCGAGGGAGGAGGAGGGACGGGGCACAGGGTGGGCCACGTGAGGCCCGCCGTCTGAGGGGCAGGCGGGGACGAGTTCTGGGGACGAGCTGGGGACAGGAGCGCAGCCTCCACGGCCAGCGGCAAGATGCCAAGAGACCCAACAGAGTCTCCTTGCGCCAAAGGATGGGATGAGAAAGATGAGAAGGACACGGGTCAGACATCCCCGAGATTTGGGGGCAAACATAAACGTAGGGATGCCGCCAGACCGCTGGGGAGCAAAGGAAGATAAACTCTCTCAGGTGGACCTGTGCCACTGGGGACAGCAGCATAGACGGTCCCTGGCTCCCGACTCCATCTTCATAGTGACGGGATGCAGGGAGGTGCCTCTGACGGTCCGCAGTCCCACGCCCGACACCCTCCCCTTCACTGGCGGAGGCGGGAAAAGGCTGACAGATGAACTCAGGTGGAGAGAGCTCCCAGCCTGTGGGACAGCAGACATGGGAGAAAGTCCCCCAAGACGAAGGACCCAGTTCTGGGTGGGAATTCCCATCTGCGGGAGGAGCGGAGAGCCCCGGGCCCAAGAGCCGTGTGGGAAATCATCAAGGATGTGCTTTTCCTTCTCTGAATTTCTTGGAGAGACAGCATCTGCCTCCTGAGAGGAGGCCATGGACAGAGCCAGGCTCACCGGGGTCCCCCGCCAGGAAGGCAGGGCCTCTGCTGGGTGGACACGAGCGTGGACAAGCATTGGCGCAAACTACCGTCTCCTGACTCCGGCCACTGCGCAGAGATCATGGGGGCCTGTCCCCGTTGCATGGAGATCACGGGGGCCTGTCCTCGCTCCTAAGAAATGCACGCTCTTGCATTAGGGCAACCGGCCAGCCTTGTGGCTCCAAACTACTCTCGGTTCAGAAAAACTCGGTGCACACACGTGTGAGCACGTCTGGGAAAAGGGGAAGGGGAGGGCGGTGCTGTCCGGGCACACAAGCTCCTTGTCCTCTTTCTCTGACACCGTAAAATCCCATAAAAAGCAAAAAATGTTTTCGATGATCATTTCCATAAAAGCTGATGTGGTGTACTTGGTTACTACCTGCTTCTCCCCTGTGGCACAAGCTCTGGGAAAGTGGGACATGCCCCAGGGCGGTTTGTCACAGGGCAGGGGTTGTTGGAGGAAGGACCTCAGTGGTGAGGACGTCCCTGACATCCCAGGTGGACGAGCCCGTCCCAGCTCAGCCGCCAGTGTCCTGGCCTCTCACTGCACCCCACTCCCCTCTTTCTGGCTCTCTGTCTCTGTGTCTCTGTCCCTGCCTATCTCTGTCTCTCTGTGGGACACGTGCTGCCTCTTCGGGACAGGACAAGTATGGGTGGCAGGTGCCAGGCACTGTTGGCAGGACCATCAACCCACAAGTGACCCGTCCGCAGATCTGCGGCCCCAAAGCTCTGACCGGGAACAGTCTGTCCTCGGGATATAGGTGAGAGGGCAGGGCTGAGCTGGATGTCACGGCTCCAGGCTTGGACACAAGCTGCCCCCTGTGTGTCCCCAGGGCAGGGCGGGGGCTCAAGCATGGAGTTCAAACATCGCCATGTGCTGTGGATGCACCTGCAGTCCTGGTGTCTCCGGGTGGGGCTGGACACGTCCCTGGGGACAGAGACCGCGTCAGCCACGTTCTCCCCCCGGGCCAGGGTCAGCCAGGGTCAGCGCTCAGCGAGAAGTCCAGGCCACTGGGGGTGAATGACTAGTGCCAAGAGGAGCTGGGGGGGTGGCTCCCGACAGAGCAGGTCTGTGGTCGGCCCCTCCCTGAGCCTGGTGGTGGGGGTAACCACAGTGTAACGGGGTCCCAGTGTAACGGGTCAGCATTCCTTGGCTGGACACTGCTCGCTCACAACTGCACCCTTCGCTGGCCCCCAACGGGAGGGAGGGGTGGCCTCGAGGTGCTGAAGTTGTCTGCCAGGAAGCCTGACGTGTCCTGCAGCACAACCTCTCTCTGCTGGCGCCTGGAGAGAGCGAGGCCTGAGGAGGTGGGGTCTGGGGGCTCAGGGTCCCAGGGGGACAGGCAGGTTCCCAGGTAGGGCGGGTCCCGGGGGCAGGTGGGGTCCCCGGGGAGGGCAGGCGGGGTCCCAAGGGAGTTGGGGTCCTGGAAGGAGGCCACAGGGGTCGGCTGGATGCAGGGCACAATCCGGCCCCTCCAGAGTGCCCACAGCCCCACCTGGCTTCTCCGCCCTGGGGATCCCAGCTGCTGACCCACTGGGCCCTTGGGCAAGTTTCTGCCTCTCCAAAACTTTTCCCTCATCTAGAAAAGATGCCTTGCAGGGCTGGGGGAGTTGAAACAGAGGGCAGTGTCTAGAGCCAGCCCAGTGCCTGGGGCCGAGTTTCGGGGGACTTTGAGTTTCTCGGCAAAATGGTCTGGACGTGGCCACACCAAAGGGGGGAGGTCGGGCACCCCGTGCCCTGCGGCTCCCACACCTGCCCCATCCCCACCCTGGGCCAGGCCCGCAAGGGGCCGAGCAGGTGTGGCGGGAGTGCTGAGCCCTGGGGTCACGAGGACTCAAAGCGCAGCGTTTCCCCGTCCCTCCCATCAGTACCTTTTTTCCGTGGAGGGCAGTGGCCGTGTCCTTGCCGGTCATCTGGATCTTGTCCACGGACAGCGTTGGCGGTGCAAGAGCAGGCGAGAAGCCGCGGCCTGAGGCTCAGGGTCACACCATGACTGAAGCGCCCGGAGCCGCCAGAGCTGATCTCGCCGGGACCCACAGTGCCGACGCCGCCGGGCCGTCCGGGCCGCCACTGCACTGGCAGAGTCGGGTGGAGGCCGAGTCCAGAGCGCGAAGCGTGTCCGCGGTGCGGGCGAGACCCCGGCGGGTGGCGCAGGCGCCGGCCGAGGGCGGACAGGGGAGCGGCTCCTGCGGCGGCTGTGAGCCTGCGTGGAGGGCCGCCTCGCTCCGAGCTGCTCTCCCTGCGTCCGGGGGCTCCACAGGCGCTCACGGCTCCAGCTCCAGCTGGCCTCCAGGCCACAGCCAAGGGGAGGCCAGGAGAGCCGGACGAGAAAGGTGTCCGAGTGTCAGGCGTGTGGGCCTCATCTGTGCACTAACTCCTGCCAGGTCGCTGCCCCACGCTGGGCAAGCCAGCCCCGAACCAGCCATCCTCTTGCCCTGGAGAGAGGGAGCCAGAGTCTGGGGGCTGGAGGCCCTGCGCCCTCTCCTGGGGCCTTATTTGCTGCCTGGAAGAAGGCTAGTCAGGAGCACTTTCCAGGAACTGCCTGGGATGATGGTGGCTTCACGGGCCTGGCTCTGGCTCGCAGCTCACGGGGCGCCCCGGGGTCCAGGCCGGGGCTTCGGATTGGCCTGGGCTCTGGCCAGCCCCTCCACCCTGGGCTGTGTGGCCTGTGTGCGAGCTCTGGGCGCTGAGCGATGCTTTCTAGGCATCACGTCAGACATCCCCCATCTGCCCCTCAAACTCACTCAGGATTGGACGAGGAGGGACGCATGGGCCCACAGCTACTCTTGCAGGACGCGATCTCAGTGCCCTGTGGGCCCGGGACCGCAGCTGTGTCGTCTAAAGAGGAGAACGGAGAACGTCTTGTGGGACGTTGAACAGGACAGGTTGCACAGAGCTCGGGGTCCAAGAGAGGAGCCAAGGCGGTAGGTCCAGCAGGAGCCAGGGCGTGGAGGACGCCAGCAGGGCCAAAGTCTGCACCCAGCCCCGTGCACAAAGGAGCTTTTCTCCCTGAGGCTGCGGAGCTGCCCTCTGTGGTCGGGACCGCCCTCAGTCCACGTTTCCACATGGGAGACACGGGCCCCCAGGGCTCCCTGCTGCACCTGTGGGCGCGCCCAGGCTGATTCAAATGCAGGTTCTCAGCTGTGTCTTGGTGTAGCCATGAAAGCGACCCCATGGCACGTCCGTGGACGTGGACCAGTGTCCTCGGAGCCATTCCTCGTGTCCAGACATGTGCGTTTTTCTGCAGAGAACCGAGCAGCAGCCGGTGGGGGGCAAGACTGCCTCCTTCAGGCTTTCTGAATTTTCTGAACTTTTTTCTTTTTTTTTTTTTTTTGCAATCATTATAGATTAGCTTTATAGCCAGAAGGAAACAATAACGCTATTTTTAAAGGCTGGCAATGACACTTCGGGGAGGGGAGTGTGGCAGGCTGAGGCTGGCTGTGGGATGAATCACGTGTGGGCACCAGAGCGGGAGGCGTGGCGCTCAGGGGAAGGCAAAGGCCTCCCACCTTGCCTGGACAGACCAAGCACTCACCAAGGGGGGGCCCTGCGGGGGGGCTCAGAAGACGCACCCAGGACAGAGCGCTGGGGCAGAGGGAAGAGGGCACCGGTCCCTGACAGCGACGACACAGCTTTGTCATCAACATGCGGGCCGTCCCTCTTCTCTCCCTGGCTGTTCTCCGCCGACAAAGAGAAATCAGCAACACACACATAACAGCACTCATGGGTGCAACACCTCTGCCGTGTCCATTCTGAAACAGCAACGTGGCGAAGGAGTAGCGCCTGGCTGGGAGGGAAGGTTCAGCGCCATCGTGCGATTATCAGGCAGTCTGGCGCAACGTGCTGGCTGAGCTGCGTCTCCAGAGGCGGGGAGGGTCTGCACGAGCTAGCCGGCCCCCAGGATGTGGCCCCGCCAGGACCGAGTCCCTCGGGGTCTCAGCAAATAACCGCTTGCTCTCCCCCCTGTACAGGCCAGCCTGGGCCAGGCGCTGGTGTCCAACGGCAGCTTTCTTTCTCTTTCACTGAACTCCCACCTCTGCTCCCGAGAAGGCTCACATCCCGCTCACATCCCGACTGCTCCAGAGCAGTCCCCCTCCCCGGTGGCGTGAGATCTCCCCCAGCAATGAAATGAGAAAATGAGAAGGACTTCTGACCTCGTGTTTGCTTGATGGATGGGCAGAGCCTGGGAAGCGATGCAGGCGCCGCTGGGGACGCCGCGGAGTGGCAAGTGATGGTGGGAAATTAAAGCAGCCCCCTTGGGTCATCCATCATTAACGCCTCATTCCCTGCCCGCCTGCCCAGGGCCAGTCGAGCTCCCTGAGGGCGATCCATCACCCCGGGCAGGCTGCAGCCAGAGCTCCCGGCTCAGACACGCCTTTTAACCATTGTCCTAAGTAGGGATTCAGTTGAAGTGCAGTGAGGCATCTGGCAGGTGTCGGACCGACACTGCCCTCCCAGAACTGAACATCATCTAAGTCATCGCTGGGCTTTCCCGGCCGTGGTCCCACCCCGACAACTAGGACTAGGACCCAGGCTCTAGCAAGCTTTCCTTTGTTTGCTCATTTATGATAAATGTGAGGGGCAGAGCTGTCCTTCCTGTCATCAGATCCCATTTCAAAGTCCTCCTTCTGGGGCTGGGAAGGGGGCAAGACCAAGTGGTGGTCACGTGACCGGTTCTGGCCAATGAGGTGTGAGCGGTCTCCTGGTCCAGGTGGAGGTGGTTGGAACCTCTCCTGCTCTTCCGCTCCCTGCCCCCCAACTGTCCCCCTGGAAATGCCGGGAGGTCCCAGGCCGGGAGGGCCTCTGGCTGGGTTAGGAAATGGAGGGCAGCTGCCCTGGAGAGTGGCCTGGTCTCAGAGCGGTCTCTGTGTGCAAATGCCCCCAGGCCACCAAGGTTATAGGTCTCCCATCCAGGCACTGGGGGGTCGGCGGGCGCCCCGGCTGGGGTGCAGCCCTGCCGTGCAGCCCACGCGAGGCCCGGGTGTGTCTGGGGCTGGTGTCAGGGGCTTGTCTCAGCCCCGATCTGAAACAGGAGAAGATATCTGGCCACGGGGACATTTCCCAGGAACATCTCCTCAGGACCAGGGCAGCTCCTCCCCTCTATTCTCGAAGAAGTGAGTCTCAGGGACTCAATGCCCTCTACTCTCCCCATCCCGAGTCCAGAGCTGGGGACACCATCACCCCCTCGTCCTCTCTGGAACCCCAGAACAACCCGCAGGAGGGCACAACCCGCAGGACACCCGTTCTCATTCATCCCCCGGGGACGTCAACACTCTACGGACCTTAGTCCACTCTCGCAGTGCCCACCCCCCGGTCACCCAGAGCCCATCTTCGGGGGCTCCCTTTGAAATTCCTCCTTCTCCTCCCACACGAGCTGCCCCAGATTTCTATGGTATTAAGAAGCCCTAATTCCCCCTCAGATGCGGATTTCGCCATGAAAAATACAAAACCACAGAGGTGTTGGCAGGCTGGTTAAAAATAGTCCCATCTGTTAACAGGTGGAACCGTGGTGAGAAAGGCAGGGGCTGGGCGGGGATGCAGCGTGGCCTCCGTCCCGTGCGCTCTAGGACAACCAGCCCACCCCAGACCCCCGCCCAACTGGACGCCTTGACCCTGTGGCCATGTCAGACCAGACGGGACACCAACCTCCCCTTTAATCTTCTTATCTGGACTCGTATCCGTTTTTAAATCAAGGGTTGTGCCTTCCTAGTGAATCAACTCTTATTAGGGACGATCTACTGCTTTAAAAAGATACAAAGTAGCATTAATTGCAAATATGAGCGAGCAGGGCATCTGAGGTCTGTATTCCTTGTGGAGAAACTGTCAATGCCAGCCGAGCTGCCCCAGGACCGGCATAGGGTGGGACCGCCCCACACAGACCCTGGCCAGTGTGACTGGAGAGCCGAGGGTCTGAGGAGCGGCGGGGCTCGGGCCGAGGGGCTCACGGCCAGGCCAGGCAGGGTCTGGGCAATGGATTCTCCTGGGGGCATGTTGCCCTTCTGCCCCACCCTTGCCCCCCACCAGCCGCCACAGCCCAAGTCCAGGCCGATGGCCTTCCTGAGACCCACCCCGGGACCCTGCCTCATCCCTGCACGTGGTCTCCCACTCGGGGTGGGGCCCCTGCCCTTCCTTCCGGCCCGTCCTCCAGCCGCCGTCTGCTAGACCCGCTGGGAGCTCTCCTCAGCCCCCCGCAGGTGCAGCCCTCCTTCCCACCAGCTGCAGGGGAAGCGCGGGAGGGGGATCAGGCCGCGGAGGAGCCTGGCTGCGATGCCTGGGACGTGCACTTGAGTTACACTCGGCTGCCAGCTGTTTAAAAATGGAAGGGGAGAATAAAAATGAGCAAGAGAAGTGGCTTTGAGTAAAACCACAGCAGCCCAAATGTGCAGACTAATGCGATTTCCACCTCTTCCTGCTCCGAACGGGATGGACGGAGGAGCCCTGAGCTTCTTGGTGAAGGCGGGTGATGGCGCGCGTGGAGCAGAGCCGCCGCCTTCACCCGCGGCCGCTGGTGATGCCCCAGCTTCATCCAAAGACAGCACCTCCGTGACCTCCGCGCCTGCTCTCAAGTCACCCACGTTCCTGAGCCACGCCACACAAGAGGGGAAGGCTGACACTGGGCTCCCAGTTGGCAAGCATTAGCAAGTGTAAGGAGAGGACAGTGGCAGCCTCAACGGCCACATCGGCCACGGCAGCCATGGTGGTCCCAGTGGCCATACCCGCCCTGCTGGCCACACCCACAACACCGGCCGTGCCAGGCACACCTGCCACACTGTCCATGCCAACCACGCCAGCCACGAGGTCCGGGACCAGCTGGAGACGAGTCTCCACATCCCCCCTCCTGCCTGTCCTTCTAGCATCTGTCAGGTGCGTGGTATCCACTACCCTAGTCCTGCAAGAGTTGGGACAGGTTATCCCCAAGTCTTAGCTGCACGAGATGACAGCAACAGTCAGGATTTCAGTTCCTACGGGCTAGGAATTGGGAAGGAGCTTCCTGGGGGTCCCGGTCTCTCGGGAGGTGGCCGTCGTGCCCGCCGAAGCCTCAGCACGCAGGACCTGGAGGCAGGGCTGCCCCAGTGCAGGGCCTCTGAACAACCGCAGGACGGGTCCCCAGTGCAGACGTCCCGGTGCCGTTCCAACCTGACCAGGCAGAGCCGTGGCATGTCTTCTGCGGGCTGCCGTCAGCCGCACAGACAGCCGGGCCCGGTGAGGAACAGGACCTGCCGGTGTCATCCTGGGAGGCCGGGCCCCTGGGGCCATCTGAACGCCCGTCTCTCCGTGTCCCTGCCCGGAGCTCCCACAGCTGTGGCGCAGAGGCAGGCTGGGACCACGGGACGGCCACGGGACAAGCTTTAGCCCTGGCCCGGCCGCTCTCTGGGACGTGTGGCCTTGAGTCGCCAGAGACCTGGGCCTCTATGTTTCCACCTCTTCAGAACAGCCCCCGACGCCTGGGCCGCAGCGGATTCCGTGTCCTGACAGTGACACGGGCAGTGGATGGGGGAAGTTCAGGGACAGAGATGATTAAGTCCTTGCTTCTGAGGGGCCTGGCTGGGAAAGGAGGACCTGGCCTGGAGCCCACAGTCATCCCCACGGCCCGCACGGCAGCAGGGAAACTGAGCTCAGAGGACCACGTGCCTCCAAGTCCTCCTGGTGGCCTGGGTGGGTCTGGGGGTTGGACCAACTGTACCCCGTGGCCCAAAGGCCTTCACAGCAGGGCTCATGAGCACAGATGGCTGGGAGGCTGCTCGGGGCCACCAGTCTGCCTCTCCTTCACCCTCACTGTCACGGCCCTAATGCGTGGACGCCTCCCGACTGGTGTCCTTAAGGAGCCGCTGCTGTGCCAAGCACCCCTGGTCTCCAAGTCCTGAAACAAAGTTCGTTCTCCCTCACGAGGCGGGGACCCGGCGGCCGCGCACACAGAGCTCCCTGCGCGTTTTCCCGCCCCTGCCTGAGAGCCTCCCCAGGGCCTGCTGGAAAGGGAGTGGACGGCGGGCTCAGGCCAGGTGCTTGTGAACCACGTGACTTCGGCCACATCCCAGTGGTGAGCGAGTGGACACAGGGCCCTCCTGACATCGAGAGGCTGTGTCCTCGCTGTGTATCCGGTGACGTCGCGCCATCTCTGTTACACGCGGTTTGAGTCTCTCCTGGGGTCCCACTGAGCCGAGCTTCTCTCGAGGTCCCACGTCCCTGGGGGTGGCAGGGCCGGAACGGCTGCCACAGGCCTCAAGGTCACGGAGGATTCAGGGTAAAAAGGGCGCTGGGCGCGGGCACTTGCCAAGCTGCGTTTGGGCTAGATTTCTCCTCATAACAGGGCTTGGACTCCCCGCCAAGCTGGCCCCTTTGGTCTTGTTGGGGAAACTGAGGCTGCTGGAGCCACTGAGGCCACTGTGGCTGCTTTACCCTGAGCTCTCCACCTAGACCTTTAAATATGACAGATCGTGAACGCAACAGCAGGGAGACGGCCTCGGAGAAGGGACACGTGGCTGCTGACCTGCCCGCAGACCTGCCCTTCCTCCCAACCCATCCTTCTCTCGGGTCACCAACTCGGCCTGGTCTCCACGAGCAGCTGGAGAGTAGCTTTTGCACCCCTGGCCTGATCACTTCGTAACCCAATTCACACCCATCAGAGGCCCATTCTCACTGGGAGGCAGACTAGAGTCTTGGCCCCTGCGGCCCGAGAGCTGCCCCTCCGGCTCCCTGACCATCGCGCCCTCCCTGTGCTCTCCCCCTCGCTCCCTCCCTCTGGTGTTCCTGGGCTCATTGCTGCTGCTCATAAACATAGCAGACTTGTTCTCACCACGGGACCTTTGCACATGCTGTTCCCTCTGAAAATGCTCTCCTCTCGGATATCTGTGTGTTCTTTCCATCACTTTCAAGCCTCTACTCAAATGCCCCATCTGTGAGGCCTGCCCTTACCCTCATTTAAAATTGGAGTCCCCTGTCCTCCCCAGCTCTCCACCCCCTTTTCAACCCACACAACACGCTCTGTATATTAGTATACATTAGTTGCTGGGTTTTACTAGTGCCTCACATCTGTTTTAGAGGCGAGCTCCACGACGGGAGGACCTTCGCTTGCCCTAGTGACCACGCCTCCTGGCACACAGGATGCATCTATCAGCTGTTTGCTGTAACATGCACCCATGTGTGCAGAGCCTTCATCTCTGACGCCGCCTCCATGCAGCCCATCTGCACTGACCGCAGGAGAAGGTCCAGTGGCTCCCAGTGCAGGGGAATGAACTCTTCTTGCCTGGTTGAGCTGTTTCACCCCTGCCACCCACTGGGCAGCCCCCGCGTCTGAGCTGCTGTCTGGGCTCGCTCTGGAGGAAAGGCGATGAGACCCAGCTCCTCGGTCCTGGAGTCCCAGCTGCCCTGGGGTCCGAATTCTCCTTCTCACAGAGCTCTGTCTGACGGCCACTCTTGAGGCAACTGGCAGGAGACCTCATCCCCCGGCCCTTTCTCCCCAGACAAGTGACTTTGCCGAAAGGCCAGGCAGGCTGTCACGTGGCTCTGCCCCTTTGGCAGCTCAGCGTGTCACTGATTTCGTTCAAGCGACAAGATCTTCAACTGAGAGGTGGGCTGTGGCAGGCCCATGGGACTCGAGAGCCCAAGGAGACAAGCCTCTGGGTTTGGGGGAGACCCAGGTTCTGCGCAGGACAGGCTGTGCAAGTCCACATGGACTCAGTGGCCGGGCAGGATCGCCGGAGCTGCCGGGTCAGAGCAGCCAAAGCCGGAGACCTGGCCCCCTGGAGCAGTGGGAGCAAAGCGGATCCCGACCACCGCCACCAGCCTCCCGTTCCTGCCACCACCGGTTGTCCCACTATGCAGGCCTCATCCCGACTCGGGGCCTGCCGTGGAGCCCCGGTGCTGTGTCCACGGTGCTGTGTCCTGGTCTTCCTGCCCGTGGTCAGCCTGACCCTCCCTCCCTTCCCAGGAGTCTCCAGAAGCACTCACGGTGGGCCAGGAGGAATGCCAGCAGGGTGCGGGCTCACGATCTCATCTCAGCACAGGACAGGCAGGCAGGTCAGAGCAAACCCCAGGGCATCCGGCGGCCAGGTGAAAGGAAGGCACAGGGGGTCCGCGGGGGCTGCTTCCCCCCAGCTCTGCAGACAGGAGCTATGTCCTGGAGCCTACAGGGTTTCAGGTCCCCTGGTCATTATCTGGCTCGTTTTCAGGATGGCCCCTTCCCCTGCTCAGCCCCACTGAGCTCAGGTACCCGGACACAAGGACACTTCCTCTGCGCCTAAACCGGCCTCCACTGAGAGCCACACTTCAACGCACCTTTCACAACTGGCCCTCGGTCCCCACCTGCCTCACCTGGGACAGAGAAGCATCTGCTCTCCTGCTGTCTGGACCCCGGAACGCAGGCAAGTGCAGTCCCCAGGTCGAGGCTGTGATCCTGGGGTCCAGGGACACAGCCCCCGGCGGCCTGTCACCATACCTACCCCTGACTGCTCACCTGCAGGAGGTTGGTGGACCTTGTGTGTCCGGTGACAGGGGTCCCACAGCCCCTTTCAGAGGGAAGGTCATCTCAAAGCCGGCAGAGCCAGAAGGCAGCCAGGGTCCCATGATCTGCTGTCCCAGCAAGGCGTCCCCCAGGCCTACAGAGTCCTTGCCAAGGACAGGTCTTGGGCTGGACAAACATTAGTGTGTTTGGGGGCACAGAGCAGACGGCCCCAGTGCGAGCAGGGTGACTACTGCTTCTCCCAACCCCAACGCACATCAGCATCTCCCCACAGCGACTCACTGCCCGGCCTGGCCGCGTCTGGGGGCTGACAGCGGGGCATCGGCCCGGGCCATGCTTCCGGCAGCTCCACAGTGCCGGGGCACTGAGCCTGCCCAGTTCACTCCCGTCCATCTGATGGCCCTGCCTCCCGCTCAGCACCTTGGACATCTCCATTTTGCTTCGGATGGTGACATCACCATCTGTATGACCCCTACGGCCCAGGAGAGGAATCTGAAATCAGACCTCGCCTGGGTCCCTCGGCCGGCAGGGAGACTTGGCCACAGAACCTGGAGGAGTCAGAGTGACACAGCCCGAGGGGAGCGTCTTGGGGGCCACGACCAGGACGTTGACCGTGGTCTTGCCTGGGCTGACACCGAACAAGTCTCTCCCTCTCTGTGACCCACACTTGCTTCTCTGTAGAGTGACGTTAATGACGGTCTCCAAGGGCAATGGGGAGGTGCAGTCAGATGACCTGGGGGCCCAGTGCAGACCCGCAGTGGAGGAACGTGGGAGCATTGTCTCTGATGCTTGCTACTGCGGTCCGTGGGGGCCTGAAGACACCCCCCACTGCACTGGACCGGGGTGACCCACTGTTTCCCAGGCCCAGTGCCAGACGGCCTTGACGTCCATCAGGCTGGGCCAGGTTACGTCTCTGTAGTACGTGCCCCCCAAGGCCCTCAGGCCTGCTGTGTACAGGGTGGGTTGGCGGGACCCCGGGACCCCTCGTGGAGGTCCTTCCTTGCTCACACCCCATCAGCCCCCACAGAAGAGGGGAACTGCCCTCTGGCTCTCCACCTTTCTTTCCAGAGTTGACTCTCACCCCCTGCCCCGGTCTCATGGGCCAGAGCAAGGTCCATGGCCATGGGGACCCCCACCTGTGCCCCCAGGGGGACCCAGAAGCCTCAGGGCCTCTTCAGCTGATACATCTGCAGCCGGTCCCACAGAGCATGCTTCGGAAGCACTATGCTTGGGATGACCCCAAAGGGGGAGCAGGAGCCATCGACCCAGGTTGAATCCCAACCCCCACAGGCCGCGGTTGCCCGCTGCCAACGTGACATGTGGCTGCTCCGTCCTCCCACGGCCGCAGAAGGCTTTGACTTGTTAAATCTTGGATTCACATATGTGCTCACATGGGAACGGTCTCCCCAGCCAAGTGTGACATTTGGATACTGAATCACTGTTTCAGTTCATCCCAAAGCCCCACAAAACACAGGAAACATCAAAAAAAATATTGTGGACACTGAGCCTTGCTCACACGATTCTTGGAAGTGGTGTTTTAATTAATGAGTCACGCGACATAAAACACACAGAACGCGTGTGTGACTCCTTGCTCCCGGAAAGAGGGCCCAGTTGCTCTGGACATGTGTGCGGCTGGGATGCGAGAACCCAGGCCGGGGCCCGGGGCCGTGGCCTTGCCCTGACAAGTGTGACCCCGTCACGGGAGTGCCCGAGGTCTCCCTGGGAAGCTGGCGATCTCAAGCTGCCTCAGTTCGCCATCTGTGAAATGGGAACGGCGGACTCGTCCTTGTCTGCCAACCTCGTGCTCTGCAGGGTGAGGTCCCTCCTGCCCTCTGCCCATGCCGCTGACCCCGGGGAGATGCCCTCATTGGCCTGAGCATTTGCTGTCCTTTCTACTCCTTTTAGACCCGGGATCTCATCCTGGGAAGTGGGAGAGACCACGGCCAGGCCCTGCCCGAGATGTTTCATTACCACATGCCCTGAGCCTTACCGCCAGCTGCCTTGGTGGGGAGCGGGTTGCCGGCGCACCATGAGTGTGGGGACCAGCGCCAGGAGAAGCATGGGAGGTGCTCCCGGGAGGACTTTCTCCATTCCGTCTTATCAATAGGCAGCACATCTCACATCCTTGATCAGCAAACCCTTGTCAGTCCCCAGGGGCCTCCTGGCTCAGGTGGCCATGCGTCTCCTCCCTGACGTCTTCGAAGTCCCCAGTAGCAGAGGGAAGCCTCTGTTTCCCCAGCCAACACACAGACCATGGGAACACGGCGTAGCCTCGAGTCCTAACTGTGTTGGGGCCACCATGCCTCATGGCCAAGCCACCTCACCTCCCAGGGCCCCAGCTTCTTCGGGAACCACACCCACTGGGTCGCTGGTACCTCCCTTCCCAGGCCCAGAATGGTGGCCCACCATGGGGCTGGGTCCTGCGTGTGGCCTGTGGAGTGTGTGTCCGGGGCCCTGGAGCCCCCCATTGCCAGCGCGGGAGGGAGCCAGCGCCGGAGGGCGGGGGTAGGGAGTGTCCCTCGGGGCCCAGCTCTGGAGACAGGAAGCCCACAAGCACCAGCAGGGTCACTAGGTGCCACAAGCCCCACTGAGGGGGGCCCGGAAGCCCTTGGGCTCCCGGACAAGGAGCTCGTTGGCCTCGTGGCCCTGGGAGAGACACAGCAGGGCTGGGAGGCCCTGCAGTCCATGAGGCACGGGCCACGGGATTCATCACCGTGCGGGGTGTAAGGAACAGCACCCATCTCCTGGAATCCGCCCCCAGTTTATACAGTACTTGGATCTGTTAAAATATTGACCCTGTTAGGAGGAAAGTGGAAAAAGCCAGACGAGACGCTCTCCAGCCTGGCCACAGGGCACGTTGGGGGAGCAGACACGATCTGCCGGCCAGCTCCAGCCCAAGATTGATGACACGCAGGGCCGAGAGGGGCAGGCTCTAGCCCTGGCCCGCGGTAAACACAGTAAAATACGAGATTCTGCGGGCTGTGTACTGGCCTTGTAAATGAGTGCCCTTAAAGGGCTTTTACACGTGTCTTGGCTTCGGTGCAGAAAGCAAGGGCACCCCGACGCAAAGGCATTCATCATCCCGAGGAACGGATCTCTGCATGGTCCGAGACCCCTTCCTGCTCTCTTCAAGGGCAAACCCAGCTCCCTCCCGCGCTGGCTGGCGAGGGCGACGCTGCTCAGAGGCTCGTGGGAGGCCTGGCCTTGCCAGACACAGCCGCCGAGCGGGACGGGCGCCCCACCGCCCCCAGGACATGGTGTCTCCCCAGGGGCGAGGGGAGGAGGGAAATGGAGTCATCCTGAGGGACCCAGTGTGTCTGGGGTTCATGCAGGAGCATTTGGCATCTCCAGCCCCTCTTCTGGCAGGTTCTGTCGGCAGGACCACAGAGGCTACTGTAGAGCGCTGTCTGGGGAGGGGCGTAGAGGGGACAACCACGAGGACTCCCAACCGATGTGTCTGGAACCACAAGGACAGGTTTTGCAACTGACCTCCATGAAAGGCCAGGCCGCCGCCCCAGCTGCTTGTTTCCTGGGAGGACGGGGTCGTGGTGGCCCAAACCAAGCCTGAGACTCCGGACACGTGGGCCTTTATGCCTGGGTTGACGTCACTTCCCGGGGCTGACGTCACCCCAGAGACAGATGTCACTCCCAGGGCTGACATCACTCCTGAGGCCGCTATCACTCTCAAGACAGACTACACTCCCAGGGGCTCCTGTCACTCCCGAGACAGGCGTCACTCCCAGGGTCAGATGTCACTCCAGAGACAGACATGTCTCCCAGGGACTGACATCACTCCCAGGGCCGAGGTCGCTCCCGGCGCTGACGTCACCGAGCGATCTGCCTCTCCTTCCTGCTGAGTCCGGCGAGGACAGCAGAGTCCCGTGTACGGCTGTGCGGTTGGTGGCAGCAGAAGCCGCCACTGGCCGGCCTAAGCCCACAGCCTGAATGACTAGCAGGGGATTCTCAGGCCACAGGCTGCTCACCGCGTCCAAGGAACATGGGAGATCCAGGCTCAGAAGGGCCCAAAGCTGCGGCAGCTCAGGGAGCTTGGGAGCAAAGACAAAGACCCGCCACTCAGACTCTCCAGGGGAGGGGGCGTTGCCAGGGGCATCCTCTCCAGCCACCGCCCGTCTTTGCCCCTGTCCGCTGCAGCCTCGCAGTCTGGGGAGGGCCATGTGGTCGGCCTTGCTCAGGTGCTTGCCCCGCCAGGCAAGGGCAACAGCAAGATGGATTCCAGGAGCGAGGAGCCGTTGAAGGACATCACCGTGGATGAGGGCACCTGACGGCTGATCAGACTGAGGCAGGGGCCGCCAGCTGGGCCCCCCACCTCTGATCCCCTGCCCGGCCCCGGACACAAAGCGCGGTCCCCTGTGAAAGGAACCGTGTCACTGTCACTGACGGGCCCTTGCAGGTCCGAGAGGATCAGAGCAGGGGGGTGTGTTCAGCGGAGACAAGAATCCGAGGGGACTGGACCAGGGCTGTGTGGGCAGCCAGGATGCGGGTCCAAAGGGATCGGAGCGGGGCATGCTGGCAGCGGGGACACAGGTCCGAGGGGATCAGAGCGGGGTGTCTGGGCAGTAGGGACGCGGGTCCGAGGGGATCGGAGCCGGGGCGTGTGGGCACGGGGAGCAGAACACCTGTGGCAGAATGGGCGTCCACTCTGGGGACACATCGGGCCCAGACAGTTCAGTCTGGGGCCTTGACCCTGCTCCTTGGGAAGACTTCATCTTCCCACAAAGACTAGGGGACCTTGGAGAGCAAGGGCGGTGCCCCGTTTTTGTCCCACGTCCTCACAGAGCTGGGTCCAGCCCTGGCCCTGCATGACTCCTAGGGGCCCACGGTGAGCCACGCCGTTCCCTTAACGAGGCAGGTGTTCACGTCGAAGGTTAAAGGAGAGAGAAAAGGGGGTTTAGGGCTGTGGTTCCCGCCGTGAGAACCAAACTGAACCGAGACAGGCGTGCCTCGGCTGTGAAGGGCGTTTGACTGGGATTCTCGCATGAGCCGAGAATGCGACAGAGTCCGCGTTTGCAGGACACAGCCACTCCCCGGTCCTAAGTCCCGCGCCACGGCGACACGGTGCTAGCGGGACGGCACGGGGGCGGGCACGGGGCTCCGCGCATTTGTCCAAGCGCACGGGTTGTGCGTGGCCGGGACTGAGCCCCCGCGGGGAACCGTGGACTCTGGGTGACATGATGTCAGGGTGGGCTCTTCAGCTGTGCCGAGTGCCCCACTCAGGGGGTGTCGACCGGGGACGGGGCTGTGCACACACTGGGGGGCAGAGGGGATAAGGGAACCCTCTGTACCTGCGGCTCAGTTTTTCAGGGAACTGAAAGTCAAATTTCTGAAAAACCGAGGAAAAGTTCCAGCAAAGCCAACTTACAAAAAAAAAAAAACCCCAAAACCCCAAGTAATACTAAAATCATAGGAAATGGTGGGTGGGGCTGTGTATGGGAAACCTGCTCTCTGGTCAGTTTTTCTGTAAACCTAAAACTGGCCTAAAAAAGGGAAAAAAAAGTCTATTAATTTTTTTTCTTTCTTTTTTTTTTTAGGCTGTTAACAGGAAATATTCAGAGACTGAACTGCTTCTGCCTCCCAGACAGACTGGGAGCAGCTTGGAGGGGGCCTGACAGGCGCCCCAGGAGAACGGCAAATTCGGTCCCTAAGCCTCACCCCAAATCTATTCTGAGATTGCTTTCTGCCTACTTTAAAAGTGGGGAGGGGACCCTACTCCCCGAGATATGCCTGGGACCCTGAATTCGGCGTGAGACCCCCCTGTGCGCTTCTTGATAAGACGGTAGTAATGACGGTATCGGTGAGGAGGTTCCGCTTGCCGTGTTTGAGAACTTTCTAGAACTGCACGGTTCCATGTGTGCTGTTCCGTGCTAGGAGCAAAGCCTGGAGGTGTAGGCCAGGCGGGGTTTGACCAAAGGAGAGGACGGAGCCCGGGATCCCGGCCAGGACACGGTGCTCTCTTGTGGGGTATCAAGTCCGACATCTTCCTCGGGAGAAGCAGGCAGGCGGGTCTTTTATCTGTAATGCACGTGGGGCGCCTAGTGGCTCAGTCACTAAGCCTCTGCCTTTGGCCCAAGTCATGATCCCAGAGTCCTGGGACCGAGCCCCACAACGGGCTCCCTGCTCGGCGGGAAGCCTGCTTCTCCCTCTCCCACTCTCCCTGCTTGTGTTCCCTCTTCTGTCTCTCTCTGTCAGATAAATAAATAATATCTTTTAAAAAATAAATAATAAAATAAAATCTGTAATGCACGTATAGCTCGCGAGCCCATGTTGGAGCAGAGCACCACGCACGGGGGGTCCACAGAGCCTCTGGTTCCACGTGAGCGCTGGTTGTGGTCGGCTCTGTTCATGGGCACACCGCTGAGCCCCGGGAGCCCTTCCCAGGGGGTGCCCAGCATGGCAGGCCCTCCCTCTGGAAGGAGCTCAGCGGGCCTGGCGCTTGGGTCCTGTAACCACAGCAACCATGGGCCTGCGGCCCCGGGCAGCCCCCACCTCTGGGGAGCACCGGCCAAAGGCTCCGTGCCAGGTCCTTCCCAGGACAGTGCCAGCAGCCTGCCCTCCCCAGTCGTGGCTTTGTCGACCCCGCTCTGCAGATGGGACTCCGTCACTGACCTCGAGCGACATCTGACTCCGACTAGGCTGAGGCAGGAGAGGCATCCGGGCACAAAGTGTAAGAGGAGTTCGACGCCTGGCACGGACCCTGGAGGTGGATGCCCTGGTACTCTCCAGCCCACCCTCACTGGGCAGGCTCCAAAAGCAGTCGAAGGAAGAGCCTGCCCAGGGGTGTCCCTAGCTGACCACCCTGCATCCCGCCACAGCCACTCCGCATCCCGCCACGGCCACCCTGCCCCCTCCATGGGCGCTATCCACATCTCCTGCCCCTGGAAACACACCCCAGGAATGACCCTCTGGGCCCACCCTCATTGCCCATGCGCCAAAGTTGCCCTCCCCTTCGGGGAAGACCCAGCTTAATGAACTTCTGGAAGCCAGCCCCAGGCTGCCCTGCAGGACCCCCCACCCCACTACTGGCACATTCTCAGCTCTCCACTGTTGCCCACACCACGGGGAGGAATGAGAGCTGCAGGACAGAGGGGACCTCTACCCCCTCAAGGCCTCAGGCCTAACACTGGCTTTGTCTGGCTTGAGCTGGGTCAGGGCTGAGTTTTACAGACCACTGGTCGGGAGAACAGGCCCTCTCGTCTGACCTTCCCGGTCTGGGAACCCCCGGCGAGCACAGCTAAGCCCTCTACCTCCATCACACGGCAAGGAAGGTCCATCTTCAGGCAGGACCAGGTCACCTGGAGCCTGAGGGCCTGGAGGCGTCAGCCAGGTGGAGGGCTGGAGGTTTCTCCAGGCATCTGCACCATTGGAATTGGGTCAGCCCGGGGCATAAGGACCTCCACCAGCCCCTTGACCTGTTGCCAGGTGCCATCGCTAAGATCAAAAGACAGTGCAGAGTGGTGGGAGGACAGGGGGCAGAGGTGCCGGCCCAGACAACTGTCATTCCCTACAGAGCCCATCACACCCATCTGACGTGACCTGAGCCATGGCCATCAGCCCTGGTCCCTGAAGCACAGGGCCTGCTTGCTGACTCTTAGAGTGGGGACAGGAGCAGAGCTGTCCCTTGTCCCTTGGCTGTGACACCCCCTCCCCATCTCTGCCCAGCTTCATTCCTCCCACCTTATCAGAATCCCTCCTAGGCACCCACAGCCCACCCCTACCTCCCAAATCAAGCCTTCCGAGAAGAATGTTCAGCAGGTGCCCTTGGTTTGGGAGCGCCTGGTGCCTCCGGCATCTGTCGGAAGGCTCTGATCCGCTGATAGGGGCCGCGCAGCGAGTGGAGGGCTATCCCACCGGTGTTCGTGTTTATGTGAGGTTTCATATGCACCAGCTTCACCCACTCATGTCAGAGCAAATAAATACACATGGAAACAACTTCCCTCCCTCCCCCGCCGCCTCGCCGCGGCCGGCGCTTACACTACCGGGCCCCCCGCATCTTTAATCTTCCTGATTCATTTCCCTGCCTCGGATGTGGCATATTAATGTCAGGTCAAAGAGAATTTCATCAGTGTTTCTGAAGGTCTTATTTCATTTTTATTCAAGAATGTGTAATCCTGAGAAAAAATAATTACATATGAGATCAACAGTGTAGCACTGACCTGAATTCACAGAATCCTGAAATCTCCAAACCCCCACAAAGGAAAGTCGGAGCCAAGCCTCTGCTTCACAGTTGGGGAAACTGAGGCCCAGAGCGACAGAAGGGCCCCGGTATCTGTGTCAAAGCTGGGCCTGCCACTTTGTTCTCCTGACACCCACCCCTGGACCCTCAAACGCCATGTGCTGGTCCCATAAGAGATTGAGCTTCCCAGCCCCAGAGGTGATTCAACAGACCAGAAAGCCACGACTCAGGGACGCTGAAACCAAGGGGACACCGCTGGCCGCTAACCAAAGCTGGAGCCGGGCCCTGCAAGGAGCACTTCACGTTCATCGTCCTATCAAATCCTCGGCCGCAGCATCATTCCCGCTTTACAGATGGGGAAACTGAGGCACGGGGCATGTGGAAACCCTCTGAGGCCCCTCGGGTAGCAGGTGAGCTGTTAGGATCTGTGCCACGTTCCTCTGCCTCCCACACTTGTTCTAGAAACCAGTCTGCTCACTGCCACGGAGGGCGGGGTGGGGGCAGTGTGGGGGCGAGGTGGGGAGGGGTGCTGCTGTGGGGGGCTGGCTGCCACGTGGCTTCTAAGAGCCTGCAAAATGACAAAATGCTCGCGACTGTCACTAGGACACTTGAGCAAAGCCACCAGACAGTCGTGTCCGTCGCCCGGTGCTGCCCCAGATCTGGCAGCGTGAAACCTCATGGTACCAAGGGCCCTGAATGTGCCAGAGAGCAGCAGGAGGGCAGAGTCGGAGCATGGGACCCCCGGGCCATAGCCGGCGCCTGGACCCGAGGAACGCAGATGGTTTTGGCAGCCGGGAAGGCGAGGACACGGCGCCTTCTCTGGCGTCCCCGGAAGAGGCCAGCCCTGTCCACACACTAAATTAGCCCAGTGAGACCCCTCTGGGGTTTCTGACCTCCAGAGCCACGAGGGAATAAATTCCTGTCGTGTTACGTGACCAAATTTGTGGTCGCAGGACTCTCACACGGTGTCGGAGCCTGGACTGAAGCCCAGAGTGCCCCGAGATGCGGGAGAGGGCCGGGGGAGACCGGGAGACCGAGGCGCCCTCGTCAGGCCCCTCATGTGCTCCAGCCTCGGCTTCCCCGCTGGAAGGGCCGTCTAGTCCTACCGAGCTCTAGGGCCCAGCCTCAGCTCAACCCCCAGCCTGCTGCACTGGGTTTGAGGAGTTTGGGGCATCGTACGGTTTCACCCACTGGCCTCCCCTGGGATGCGGCCAAGGCGGTGGGCACCTGGGCCACCTGTCTACACTTCAGTCACACCCTGTCCCTCTGGGGTCCGTTTAGACACTGCCAAAACTGGTCCCCGGGCCCCAGAAACGGGGTCTGTGCACAAGGCTCTGCTCAGTTCCAGGATGCTCCTCCCTGGGGCCCCGAAGAGCCCCACTTACAGACTCCGGGGGCGGGGCGGTTGGTGAGCACGTGGAAGGTGGCGATTAGTGCACGATCGCAGCTGGTATGTGGGTGGGTGTGGGTCGGGCGTGGGACCATAACACCCTGTGAAATCTGGATCTCAGAGAAACAATGAGCCATTTTGTTAGTGTAAGTATGTCCCAGATAGTTCGTGGGATATATTTGCACTGATCAAGTACTTGTTGTTGTTTTCCTGAAATTCAGTTTTAACAGGGTGTCCCGTTTTGTTATAGGTTTGTTTCTTTTCCCTCTAAATCTGGCAGCTTCAGTAGGAGGGAGAGTGTGTGCAAGGTGGGTGGGAGCAAGGAGTGTGCATTTGGATGTTCTAAACACCGAGCCTGGTGTTCCAGTGACATTTCCCGACCAAGAGGGGAAAAAAAAAACACTGATAAATCGGACACGTTTACATCTACACAGAAATGACAAGTAAGAAAATGCTGGAACTCGTGGGTCACCTTTCTAGTAATCTCAAGAGAGAGAGCTCCCTGGATACACTGGATTTCAAGGAGCGAGGGGTGAGCTCCAGGGCGGCCTCCTCCTGGCAGACCCCCGGGGTTTGGCCGGCTTTGGTAGCCGAGCCCCAGCCTGGGAGGCTTCCCCCAGGTGTCGTCAGCCCCCAGCGGCGAGCACTTCCTTCCTCCGACAGCCTGGCAAAGCCGGGGCGCGCCGCACTCGGAGCCCTTTCAACCTGCCGGGGTCTACCCCGCAAACTCAGAAACATCACAGGCAAACCCGAGAAGCTCACCTTGAAATTCCACGTGTCACATCGTCAGAGCGGTCCTGCCCCGACCCCGCGCCAGACAGTCACTGCCCCCGCGCCATGCTGAAGAGCTGCAGCCCCCACCCCCAGCGCAGTCTGGACACCCTCCTCCTGGTCCGAAGAGAGCTGTCAGGGAGGTTTTCGCGCCAGATTTCCGACCGTGTTTGAGCCCAGGCCTCGGCAGACTCAGACCTGAGACCCAGTTTCCCGATTCGTCCTCCCACCTCCTCCTCTCTGCCTCTTTTCCCTTTGCCCCCAGAACGTGGCTCCTGCAGGTGGAGCAGAGGCAGCGGGGCCTGGCGGGGAGGCCCCTGTGGCCGGATCAGCTGTCCGGGGAGGCCGCGCTGAGCTGTCAGGCTGAAGCCCGGCTGCGGGGGGCGCTGGGGATGGCGGGTGCACTGGAGCCCCGCGCCAGGGACCGGAGTCGGCCGACGGCATACATGCACAGGGACTTGCCCAGAGGGGCCAACAGCCCCATCCCCTCCCCCAATTGCCTCCCAGGCCTTGGCGGGGCTCTCGTCCCTGTGCCCCAGCCCCTGAGAGGGAACACGGGGTCACGGGGTGGGCCCAGCCTTTCTCCCGGGAGAAGAGAGGACCGGGCCATCGTGCGGTGCAACGTGCTTTAGCGGGGCACCAGGATCTCCCAGGAAGCCCGGCGCGGCCTGGCTCTGGAGGGACCAGTGAGGGTGGGCTGATGGCAGGGCAGGTCGGGCGGTCCAGCCGGGCCCGAGAGCGTCGGAAGGGCTCAACTGTACCCACTGCCCCCGTCCCCCCGAGGCGCCTTTGGTGCATCACTGATGGGAAGGTTGAGGAGGCATTCTGCAGCATTCCCCTGGAGTTGCCAGTTCCAGCCACTGGATCAGAACCTGGCCGGGTGCCCAAGGCGGCTGTAAACGGGGTAGGCGACTGACCACCTCCCTCCATCCTGTCCTGCTCATCCAGCATGTCGGGCTCCTGGAAACAGCACACAGACCCCTGAGCTGACACCTGCTAGACCTGGCTCCACCCGGCCTGGCTTCAGAGCTGTGTGGCCATGGGCCAGCGTCAGAACCTCTCTGGGCCCCCTGGGGCTGAAGTCCAAAAGAGTATAGGGCCAAGAAGAGGGGGCGGGTGATCCCGGGCGGGGAACAGAGTCTGGGGAGGGCCTGGACCCCTGGAGGAAGCGACCAGAGGCCGGACAGTGGCTGGGGCCCTGCTGAGCAGCGGCAGCCGAGGGGCCCGGCCTACAGGAGCCTCTGGGCCAGGTGAGGGCAGGCCTCTATGCTGAGGACCGTGAGTCCCTGGTGGACGTATGGGGGACCCGAAGCCTGGGCGTCCTTGTGGCCTTGGCCGCAGGTAGACCCTCTGTGTAGCCTTACCTCGTAAATGGAGAACACGCCCCTCCAGCCGGCGGGCACGTGGAGGTCAAACGCAGCCCTGTGGGAGGGCCAGGTCGCTGCTGGCGTGGGGTGCGTTGGGGGACAGTGCAGAGGGTACAAGCAGGAGGCCTGGGTTCAGATCCCAGCTTGGTCCCTTCCTCACTGCGCGCCCGCCCGTGGGCCACATCCTTAGGCTCTCTGAGCCCCTGTCTGCACGTGCAGAGGACGGCGGTCCCTCCCCAGCGCAGGTGGGGGGCGCTGTGAGCCCGTTACCCCGGCGCCACGTCGGGGGTCAGTAAATATCGTCCACTGACAACTGTTCTCTGAAACGCACTTGCTGTGCTGGGAGTGTTGACCCTTCAGGCAGGGGGACTTCAGACGAGGACGGCCCTGCTCTGAGTGCACCCGCCCAGCCCAGGGCCGGGGCTCCAAGGTAGCTCCTGATTCCAGGGACCCGGGCCTCGGAGCCCGCACGCGGGGAGCCGACACCTCCACCGTGCTGGGCTGGGTTCTGAGTTTCAGCCGCCGCAGGGAGCTCTGGACCTGAGCCTCTCGAGGCCCACCCCAGGGCCCTGCACAGAGGTGGGAGCCGGCCCCTTGCCCCACAGGGCCTGGTCCCGGGGTGATCCGGGCAGATGCTGACAGAGATGGGCTGCTAACAGCTCACAGGAGAAAGACGGGATCCTCCGGGCCAAGAGCCAGCGTGGCACAGGGGTCGCCCTGCCCTCTCCACCAGCGCCCAGGCTGCTCCGGACTGGGGTCGGGGCGTGTGGGAGCCACCAGCTTCGGGACAAGAGGAGGGCGCTGTGGAGCAGCCTGAGTCAGGCGCCGCGTGGGTCACTGCGGTTGGGTCCATCTGAGGGGCCCCGCACCCGAGGGCTGCCGGCCGGGCGGAGCAGGCGTGGGCTGAGCCTCTGAGGGCCGAGGGGCCCTGGCGCCTGGCCAGAGGCCCTCATGGCCACAGCTTGCTAAGGCAAACAGAACATCATTTAACTTCTCTCCAGCAGGCCTGGCGGGGGCTTCCTGGTCTGGGGGTGGCCCCGCCCGAGGACCCTCTCCACAAGCAGCTGCCTACGAGGCTGCCCTTCTCACGCTCTCCGAGCAGAGAGAGGGTGTTGGGGCCCCGGAAGCACGGCTGGGAGGCCTTGCACCAGCCTCCCTCCTGCACAACAGGGTGGCCCACCGGCAGCCGAGATGCAATCAGCCTCGAGTACCAGGCGCCCCCTCCTCTTAATGGATGGGAGGCCTTTTTGTAGCAATAAAAATGGATTTAATAACCCAACAGCGAAATTACTTTTTTTGGAGGGGAAGAAAACAAGGTAGTAAATATTCACCGGTGCCGCCTGTGAGGTAGCGGGGTTGGTTTCAGAGCGAGGTCAGAGCACGCGCTCTCAGGCAAACGCGCGCACACGCGTAAGCACATGCATGCATGCACACGCATTCGCACGCACACGCGCAGACGCAGTGAGCACCACACACATGCGTAAGCACATGAGCGTGCGTGCACACGCGTGTACGTGTGCACACACATGCACGCACCCACACTCATGCCCTCAACCGCCACTGCCCCACGGTCTCTGCCACCGTCCAGGGGCAACACGGACCCTCCTTTGATTGGAAGAAGACGGCTGCTGCCCCTGCCCCCCGCAGCCTCACGTTAGGGATCCTGGAGCCTCCCCCAGTGCAAATTCCTTCTCACTAACTCCCATCAGGGTAATGGTTCAAGTTCCTGCAAGGAGGAGTTTGGAGGCGGGAAGCCTGGGGCACATCCTTGTCCCATTCGGTCCATGAGAGAAGCGCCAGCAGCTCCGCCCAGAGCGCTGGTGTCCAGGAGGACGCTGGCTTGAGGATCCCTTAGGCAGCCCCTCCAGGGCCGAAACCCCATCCCATCTGCACCCTCCCTGCGGAGGCCTGATTTCTCACCTCCAAGAAATGCAGTGTGTCTGTAATTTGCATTTTCATCCGTTCAGCAGATCTGCTCTGAGCGCCTGGGCTGCATGGGTGCAGGGGGAGGACCCCTGAACAGGGTGCGAGGGGGCGCCAGAGGCCAGCCCGGACCCCGCTCCTGGAGGCAGCACCTCCGGGACGGGGTCCAAGGAAGGGTGCGCTGCAGGACTCGAGCCTCAAAACACGAGGGAGCTACGGAGGGTGTGGGGGCAGGGGAGTGGCAGGCCGCGTGCATTTGGAAAGATTATTCCTGTGGCACGAGGGGAAGAGAGGGTGAGGGGCAGGCAGGAGACCACACGTGGGGTGAGCGTGCCACATCAAGCAAGACAGGAAGCGTGACACAGCAAGAGAAGCCCCTTCTCTGAAAGGCTCTGGGAGCAGCACTGCCTGGTTCTTCTGGGCCCCCAGGGTGACTGGAGCACAGGAGACTTGCAACTCAGCCATGAAACAGGCCTCTCAGGACAAATGGCCACCAGGACACGGCGGGGGAACCGGCCCCCAACCTCACCGGCACGGTGCCCAGATTCCAAAGGCCCCCTTGGCCCTGCTCTTGGCTCCACCCACAGGATGCCCCCCGAGACTGGCTCCAGGCTTTGGGGGTTTCTGATGCCCTCTGTCAATGACTTTGGGTCTCCACCCACTCACCTTTGAGCCCTGCTTTAAAACCCAACAGAGCCAGCAAGTGGCCACAACCTGTTCCAGCTCAGGGCTCCCCGGGCCCTTCCCGAGGGAGTGGCTCTCGCCTCGGCCCCAGCTTTCAGACGGAGGCCAGCCCGCACTCCCCGGCTTTCCCGGCCCACGGCTGGCACTCAGCACCTGCAGAGCCCAGTGTCCGTGCTCAGCCTGGGTCAAGAGCAGGGGCAGAGGGGCGTTCCTGGAAGTCTCACGGCCGGTCTCCTGGCTCAGGGCTAGCGAGCTGCGCATCTCCTGGGACGCCAACCACAGAGCGTGGGAGGGAGGCGGTGGCCCTGCTGTTGGCACGACGGTCCTGCGGCCGATATTCCCCTGCCCCGTGTGCAGGTGTAGAGACCCCAGATGCAGACTCATTGCGGGGGGCTCCCGCGGGGGTGGGTGAGTCCCTAGGACCCACGCGCCCTAACACAACCTCACATGCCAAGCCAAGCCTGGTCACGGCCCCTCCCCCACTACCAGGTGAGTGACCTTGACTGCCCTTGACCGCTTGCCGCCTGCAACCAGCTGCTGGTCTGCCTGTGCCCCCGGGCCCAGCGGCTGCCTGACTCAAGTCCCCAAAGCAGGGAGGACCCGGGCTGTTGCACAGGCTGCCACGGGCCCTTTTGTGTTAGGACCGGCCAGCGCTCTGGCTTGTCCGGGACACACCGAATACGTTTCCCTTATTGGACGCCAACTTGGCCTTGACAGTGGCCTCCCCTTGTTTACTCTCTCCCCGGGTGAGCTCAGGCCCCAGGAGCCTCAGGTCCTCCTTGCTTTCGGAATCCTGGTCACGTGAGTTTCTGTGCATTCACAGGATCGTGTCTGAAGCTGCTGCCAGGCTCTCCACAGTGGAGACGAGTCGCCTACGACTGGGCTCGGTGCCCCTCCACGTGGCGTGCTGTGCCATACGCACGTTAGAATAAGGCACGGGGAGGGGCTGCCATATGCAAGGGGCTCAGGAAGGTCCCTCTGAGAGGGCACAGGGAGGAAACCACGGGGATGCTATGAGAGCAGCACACTGGCCCAGAGAACAGCCTGTGCAAAGTCCCCGGGGCAGAGCACGGTGGTTTGTAAGGAAGGCAGAGCAGGAGGGCTGTGAGCCTGGGGAGCCATGGTGAAGAGGGCCAGGGGCATCCACAGTGGCCTCCTGGGGCTGGGAGCACAGCCCTGAGTCACCTGTCATCCTCACAGTGGCCAGGAGGGCACCAGCCCTACTGGTGAGGGAGGCTGACCATCTACCATCCAGAGGCACAGAGCTGAGCAGTTAGCTCTCTTGTCTGTGTGACCTCCAGAATGCTCCCTGATATGGAAGGCAGAAGCAACTGTGGCTTCATCACAAGGCTCTCTCCCTCCTGCCCCAGGGGTGGGCGGGAAGCAGACAGACCAGGCCCAGCGGACTCTTTTCCTTTTCTTTCCTGGGGGAAGAGTGCGTCTCTCACCTCCTTGTGCTGTCGTGGCTGTCACCTCCGCTGGGGCCAGCAGGACTAGTTACAGGACCAGGCCAGGGAGGCGGAGGGTGAGGCAGAAGGGCTCAGATGGGGAAGGCCAGGGGGATTAGGCTGCCCCACACAGAGCACCCAGGTGGCTGCTCCCCTGCGGGTCTCCAGAGCTGCTGTATAAGTGACACGTACGATGGTCACGCCCTTGACGGCCGCTCGTGTCCCAAATTCCTGTAAGGTAGGATTCTTATCCTGCTGCTGGGAGTGGACAGACGTGGTCAGACAGGGCAGGTGGGCCGCCCAGGCCCAAGAAGGGAACGCAGACTCACGTCCGGGTCCCTCCAGCTACGCTGCCTTCTCTCTCACCCCTCTGACTGTGGCTGAGCCTGGAGATGTGAGGGTCAAGTTTTTAAATCATCCTCCTTTCTGTCTCATCCTTATCCCTGGCCCCCTCAGTTAAATAAGGAGGAAGGAGTGGAGACGGTTTACAGGTTCCCTGGCTGCTGCGGGAAGACACCCGGTTTATTCCTCACCCCCAGTCCCTTACCCGGAGAACCTGCAGGGAGCCCCCGGGGTGGTCTTCCTGGCTAGCCGTTCCTGTCCCTGTGAGCAAATGACCCATGCCAACCCCTGGACGGCCCCACGGGCCCTAGAGGAGGTGGCCTGGGAGGCACAACACAGTGGATGGATCCAGGCATCACCGTTCTGGATCTGGTCCTGCCCGCGGGGCTCCGATGGACCTGAGGACCGCTGAGGGGAGTAGTGTGTGAGAGAGAAGTTGCTGGAGCAGACTGGGGGCCCGCATTCATGTCCCTAACTCCAGCACAGGTGTGTCCACAAGACCCTCCCTGTGCCACATGTGGGGGCGGGACCATGTCCCCATCGGAGGCAGGGCTCAGCACACCTCCCCCTGCGCGAGATGGAAACACCGTTCTCCCATACCCCGAGGCACTCTGGGGACACGTCACTAAGAGCAAAGACCGTCCTGGACCCACTGTAAGCTTCAGATAAAAATTCGGAAGCTTTAATTGCGGTGATGGCCCAAAGCAGATAAGTCTACCTCCCTCCCCTCCCAGACTCCTTCAGAGAGAAACTCATTTTGCAATGATAATCTCAACCTCCCTCAATGGCCAGCTGTGATGGCAGCGGGGGCTGGGTTCACCCCTTTGCTTCAGGCGCTTACAACAACGCGGACAGACGGAGAGGAAGGGATGGTTTTCAGACAATGTCCAATGAGCGGCAGGAAACAGCAACCCCCGAGAGCAGGAAAGCGAGCAAGGAGCCCTGCCTGTGGCCCAGCCGGTGCCTGGAGAGGTCCCTGGGCCGCAGCCCAGACTCCCGGTACATGTGGCACGATAAGAAGCGCGGAACGTCCGACCTCGTGGTGGGGTCAAAGTTCACCAGATGCTACCCAGCTCCCACCCTAATTCATCCAGAAAGTTCCAGGGGGTGGGGGGACACCACACCTCATTCCATGAAGCTGCTGTTACTCTGATTCCAGACAAAACCAGACAAAGACATGGCAGGCAAAGAAATGGCAGGCCCATCGCCCTCACAGCGCAGTCACGCAGACCCTCCACAGAGCGTTAGCAAAGGGAAACCCACAACACCCAGCAAGGATAACACACCATAGCCGGGGAGGTTTTATCCCCTGAGCGCAGGCTGGCTTAACCTTTGCTAATCAATCAAGGTAATTTGCTCCATTAGTACTCCAAATCGTAGACACTGACATTAGTACTTGAGCGACTCAACAGATGCAGAAGAGTCATTTCACGAGATCCAATATCCAGTCATGATTAAAATTCTCAGGAGTGGAAGGGAACCTGCCCAGTCTGACAAGGGTACCTCCGGGTGTCTGGGGCTGCCACTGTCCTTCGGTGCCGACAGACCTAGTGGTGTGACCAGAGACGGAATGGGGCATGGTGTCCACTCATCACTTCCACACTGTCCTGGAGATCGCACTCAGTGCAGCTGGCAGGAACAGGATAGGAATGGCATGCAGATTGGAAAGGAGACAGCAAATGGTCCCTATTCACAACGAACAAGATTGTCTAGGCAGGAAAAACTAATAGACAAACTCGGTGTATCAATTCCAAGGACACGAGGAGATGCAATCAATTTTATTTCTATGCACCAGCAACAAACAATCAGAAAGTGACATTTTTTTAAAATACTGAGTGAAGCAGCATTAATGAGATACTTAGGAACAAATTTGACAGAACAAGCTTAAGATCTGTGTGATGAAAATGACACCATTTTGCTGAAAGACGTTGCAGAAATTTTAAGCAAAGGGAGAGAGACCATGGTCATGAGCTGGAAGATTCAGTGATGTTAAGGTATCAATTTTCCCCAATTAATCTATAGATTCACTGCAATCCCAATCAAAATCCCAGAAATTGACAAGTAAAACCCCTGGAATATTTTAGAACAAAATTTCAGAACTTGCAGGAAAAAAAAGAATAAAGAAGGAAAGAAAGAAAGAAAGGAAAGGAAGGAAAGGAAGGAAGAAGGAAAGAAAGAAAGAAGAAAGAAAGAAAGAAAAAACCAAATCTAGAGGACATACGTGACCTGGCTTCAAGATTTATTATTAAGTCATAGTAATTGAGACAAAGAGGTTCTGATGTAAAGACAGATGTATAGATTAATGGGGTAGAACAGGAATTCCAGATATAGACCCAAACATACCTGGCATTGACATACGAAAAATGCAGCAAACACAATGGAGAAAGGATAATCTTTTCAACAAATGCATGGACATTTGTTGTCCTTATGAAGAAAACAATTGGATCCCTACCTCACACCACTCACAGAAATTAAAATAATTAAAGACTTATACATTTTAATAGACTATAAAGATTTTAGAAGGAAGCAGAGAGGTACATTTTTATATCCTTTGGGAAAGAAAAATGTGTGAAGTAAACAAGAAACCTGGAAACTATAAAGAAAATGATTGACATATTTTACTTGTAAAAAACCTTTTTTAAATCTTCTCCTTGACCAAAGACACTGTTTTAAAAATTCAGAAGACATGCAACTGACTGAGAAAAAATATTTGCAATCCCTAAGGTAAATAAAGGATTACTATTTAGAAAATACGGAGAGTTCTTACAAGTAAATAAGAAACTCATAACAAACAGAGCAAAGATTGCAAACAGCAAACAGGCAACTCAGAGGAGAAAATGCAATTAGCATCATTCGAAGAAATTAAAATTAAACTTTAGTGAGATCACAGTTTGTCTCTAAACTGACAAATACTGGAAAATAGTGAAAATATCCAGTGCTGGCTCTTGTGTGGGGATGAAACCAGTCAGACCATATGTGTGATTGTGTGTATGTTTGTAAACTCTATTTATTGGGCACTTTCCAATGTTAAGAAAAATTGTAAGTGAGCAGACCCTTTGATTGTAACGTACAGAAATTAGTGTATGATCCTGAATGTGGATATATTGGTTTCCAATTACTTTTGTAACAAATTTCCACAAACGTCATGGCTTAAACAAAAAGCAATTTATTCCTTACAGTGTGAAGATCAGAAATCTAAAATCAAGGTGTTGATAGGACTCTTAGGAGGACCCTTGTGATTACTTTGGGCCCCACCAGGTAAACCAGGATAAACTTTCCATCTCAAGGCACTTAACTTCATCACATCTTCAAAACGCCTTTTGCTGGGTAACACATTCTCCAGTTTTGGTGATTAGGAAGTGCACATCTTTGGGAGGGGGAACCGTTAGTCTGTCTACCACACAGCTTGTTCAAGGATGTTAATTGCAGCATTATTTGCAAATGTAGAAAACCGGAAAACCCAAGGCCCATCACTATGGGAATGGATCCATGAAAAGACAGAAGCTGCTCCAATCCAATGGCATACTATTCAATCATTAAGAAGAATTAAACTTACCTCTTCATACTGACATGAAAAGACTCCTAAGACACATTGATTAGCTGGGGATATGTATAGGATAATTCCATTCATGCAAAACAATCCTGATGATGGTGATGGTAGTGGTAGTAATGATGGTGGTGGTGATGGTGGTGATGATGGTGGTAGTGATGATGATGATGATGATGGTGATGACGGTGATGACGGTGATGATGTGATGGTGATGATGATGATCATGGTGATGATGGTGGTGATGGTGATGATGGTGGCAATGGTGGGTCATGGTGGTGATGGTCATGATGGTGATGATGGTGGTGATGGTCATGATGGTGATGATGATGAACCTGGTGATGATGGTGGTGACGGTGATGATGGTGGTGATGGTGGGTCATGGTGGTGATGGTCATGATGGTGATGATGGTGGTGATGGTCATGATGGTTATGGTGATGATGGTGATGATGGTGTTGATGGTGATGGTGATGATGATGGTGACAGTGAGGATGATGGTGACGGCGGTAATGATAATGGTGATATCAGAGAGACATGTGAATGCATAGAAACAGAGAACTGGAAGGAGACACAACAAAATGTAGGTAATTAAGGTGGTTGAGGCGGAGCACATGGCAAAGAAAAGGAACTTCCAAATCTTATTCTAAAGACATTTTTACTTGAATAATTCAAGATTAAAATGTGTTTACCATTTATGTAGTAACACCACTGATAGCAAACAAAGCACACTGTTTGTCCAGTTCCCATGCCAAGCATTTCCACATCCTGTGAAGCTGGAATTCTTGTCCCCACTTTACAGACGCAGAACCTGAGGTCAGAGAGAAGGGACCCATGTCCCTGAGTAAGTGGCAGATGTGCTTTCTACCCAGATCCCTTCTCTCCATGGCCGGTGTCTGTGAGCATCAGGCCCCATAACAGGGACTCATGACTTGATTCCCTCCCCCTGTCGTCTCACCACAGCACACTGCCAAGGACTCCCACCTTGACCAAATGTTCGACAGGCTTCGCTGGGCCTTCTATTCAGGGGGCTCTACCCTGAGGCCTATCTCTATCCTCCAAAGCCCAGTTTCAGCAACGTGCTGCTACATCAGTGTGGTGGGGAGCATCTCCCACCCTTGAGACCCACGGGGCTCCTCATCCCCGCCCTCCACAACTAAGTCCCGGGCTGCCCTTCGGAAGAGCCCTGTAGGCCAGGTTGGCAGAACACCCACCTCGGAGGCCTAAGCAAGTTCTGCTTAGTGATTGTCCACCACCTGACCCCTCCTTCCACACCTGGTTGTACTCAGGATTAAGGGGGACCCCACCTAGGGCAGCCATCGAGACGTAGGGCGGTGAGGAATGAAGCAAGGGTCCAGATATACAGAGTCTGCTGCAGGAAGGGGGTCCCCGGTTGTCTCCGAGCCCCGCCCCACCACCTGATCTCAGCTTCCCCCTCCACGTGAGCACCTCAGAAGGGCGTTCCAACCCCTCGGTGAGTACATTTCCACTGGTGTGATCACAGAATTCTATACCACAGGGTTAGCAGGTGGGATAGACAGCTGGCTTTGGTGTTTGGGAAAACTAAAAATTGTCAGTGTTTTACATTGGAAATTGGTTCATCAAAGCAGATGCTTGGAGCCTTCATAGTCCACGTTCCCAAATAATGGGACCAGAACTGATGAATTTTTACTTTGCTTTGAACATTTTTGTCCTAATGATCTGAAGCTTTTTATTGTCAGAGAAGGAGAAAAAGAATAGTTTACAAAAGGGTAAACCAGAGAAATCTGAGCGCACGGCCCTGCAGGCGGCCGGGTCTCTGTTGCTTTCCACTCCGCAGTGAGTCCTCAACACATGTTGGCCGGGCCCAGGATGAATTCGTGTTCTCTGAAGGATACAGCAAAGCCACATGCGTGTCCCCGTCTGTGGAAGGCTCTCATCTGTAACAGAGCACCTCCGGGAAGCACCGACCACAGCTGGGCGCTTCGCCCTCTGAGCCGGGGCGGGGGCGGGGGCGGGGGCGGGGGGCCCTGCGGGGGGAGGGCGGCTGAGCACATGACTGCTTCTCAGGCTGATCCCATCGTCTCTGCACAAAGCCCGTCTTCTCTCCTCCCACCTGGAGCGGCACATCTCAGAGGCGAAGGTGTGCAGGATTACTGGGGGGTCACCCGGAGATGGCATGCTGGAGCGGGCCAGACGGCGACGCCCCGACAGGTGTCCAGACCTCGGAGGTGCGGCTGCTGTGCGTGGGCTGGCTTCAGGTACAGGTGCTTCCTGTCCGCCTATCAGCTTTACGGCTCCAACTTTCCCTTCTGGGCCCATTAGCTTCTGTGAGGTCTTTCAGTATCCCATCTTCCTCCTGCCTCGAGCTGTCTCGTGTGCTCTTTCCCTGCACGGAGGCCTCCTTCCATTTCATCACCTCGAGAACTCCTATTCACCCACAAAGCCTCAGCTAAAATGCCCTTCCTGATCAACCGTATAAAACTGGGGTGCCCTGTCGTGTGGCTTGTAGCACGTTGTCCTTTCTCTCTCTCGGCATGTCAAGATGTGAAGCAACTTACGTGTGAGGCTGTCCGTTTCCTCCGTCTCTCCCCCTGGACAGCAGCGTCCTTCCAAGCGGGGATGCGTGGAACATGCAGGAGCTTCCCTAGGGTTTGGCAGACGTCCTGGCTCAGGAGAGGGCTCAGTGTGCATTAAGAATCCACGGCCTTTAGCCCCTAGTGTTTCCCCCAGGAGACACAGAGGCCATGGAGGGGAGTCGCAACAGCACCCGGGACAGGCCTGGAGTGCCCCTTCCCGCCCGCACGTCTGTGGAGCGCCTGCTCCTTGAAGGAGAGCTGGCCGAGATCAGTGTCAGCCCCGACACCAAGGGGCGGCCGGCTTTCCTTCTCACTCAGAAGCAGAAAGCTGTTCTTACCAGAGAGACTGCTGGCACCAGGGAGCAGGTGGAGGAGGTATTTTGGGGCTTGGAAGGGGCCCCAGAGCCTGTGAAATCGCACTGAGTGGGCGGCCACCTACCCCACCTAAATATAAAGCCGGTCCCAGCTGCCTCCAGCTGGACCCGCCCCCCAGCCGACACCGCCCCCTCGCGCGGCTCCAGAAGGGGAGCCCGGGCTCCCCCGTTCTGCACGAGTCTCCCAAACCACCCTTCTGCCGAAAGCCGCTCCCCGCTGCCCCGTCCCAATTTCTGACTATTTCCAGGGTTGGATCCTGGCGGGGGATCCTGGCTATTTGGAGAATTGGTGGTGCATTGGTAAGACATAAAAGGCGCAGGAAAGAGGCCACGCCTCTGACATGCATTTTAAAGGATCCAGGGTCCTCTGCTTGGTATCACTGGATCCTCCCTTTCGTTTCAAGTCCCCGGGGATGTTCAAGGTCATCTCCAGCACAGCTCCGCCAGCATGGTGGAAGGGGCACAGATGTCGGAGCCCGGGCTCCAGATCCGCCCTTCTTTTCCTAACATATGACCAGGGACAAGCAGCTTCCCCTCCGTGTCCTTCCTGCTGAAACAGGGCAGTAACCACCAGGCCAAGGAGAGCCACGTGCGGGGACATGGGCCGGCCCATGGGAGGTGCTGGAAACCCTACAAGAAAGTGCTGGACCCAGCAGGCTATCAGGCCAGGCCAGTCTATTCCAAAGCCTGACACATCGGCATTGAGTCTCCGTTCCAGAGCCATCCGAAAGGGGTGCCCCTACCTCTAGGGCATCGCCTCCATGTGGACAGGTTTGGAGGCTCCCTCCAAGGGAGCCAAGCCTGCTGCCTATGCCTTGGTCAGGAGGAAGGGGCCGGCAGGCTGTGGGAGGCGGGGGGAAGGGGGAGCTCTGGCCCTGATAGGTAGTGGTCAGGAGACCCACCCAGCCAAGAACTGGGCAGATGGCTCAGCCCCAACCAAGTCGGCCCCGGCACCGGCCCCCTGTGTGTTGATCAACCCAGAGAGACCCACCTGCCTGGCCTGGGTGCCCGGGGGTGGCATGGGCGCCGGCCACAGCCAGTGGCTGCTCTGCTCCCAAAGTGGGAGTTGGCTGAGATCCAACCATCGCTGGGGATCCAGGTGGGAGGATTTTCAAGGACGTATCTAACCTCGCTCTGTTTCCCATAGAGCAAAGCCCCTGTCACTGTCTTTGGAAGGTGTGACTGCTCTCCCCCGTGCCTTTGCCCAACGCACAGCACCTGCAGAGTGTCCGGCCAGGCCCGCCTCTCTGCTTCCCTGTGCATTTCAAGTAGCGTCTCCCTTCACGTGCCTCCAAGCCGGGCGGGCTGGAGATGGGTGCCGGGCAGGGCGGCTCCCCAGGCAGCCTACGGGAGCAGGGAGGTACGGGAGTGGCCACGCTAGGGGTGGTGGGGAGAAGCCACCAGCACCTCTGGGCCTTTGCCAGGGATGTTCAGTGCTTAGGGAAGAAATCTGGAATGTGTGTGTGTCCGGGGGGAGGGGAGGGCACTGTCAAACCCCTCTGTGGAAGGGGAATGAGGTTGCTTCTCCCCTGAGTGTGCCCCCTGAACCCGATGTCCCGTAGGTGTCCTGGCCATCTGTTCCACTCTTGGCCACCCCCAACCCCATCTCATGAGCCCCAGTGCTGCCTCACACTGTGTCCCTGCCACACACTAGCTCAGACCCCAGACCAGCTCCCCAGTGGCCTTTTGTCATCAGCCCCATCCTTGCTGTCCCCTCTGAGGCCACCCAGCCCAGCAAAGCTCCCCCAGGGTGCTCCCACACAGCTGTCCCCCACCTCCAGGCCCTGATCCTGGCCCACCATCACCTCCTCTGCACCTCCTTGGGCTCCTCTCACACGTTCACTCTCCCTCCCTCCCTCCCTCACCCCTGCCCCATCACCTCCTAAGTGCCTGGGGGGCGGGGCAGCCAGACCCCCCCTTAAACCCCAGCTCAGCCACATGGGAGGTCTGACCCTGGGCTCCAGGCCTGGGCTTTCGTCTCCTCCTGAAATCAGAGCGGCTGAGGCGCACACCTAGGGGTGCATAAGGAAGGTGGGGACATGTCAGCCATGGCCAGGAGATGGTGTGACATGATCCTGGGGCTGTACAGGGACCTGGTAGCAGGTCCAGCGTCCAGAAGCAGACCTACAGTCCCAGGTAGCCTGGGGCTTCCTCCCGCCTGCCTTTGGGACTCAGTCTTGCCCTTGATCTTCAGCCACTGGCCTCTCTGCCGCGGGCCTCTCTGCGTCAGGACAAGAGGAGCCTCCAGGAGGGCCCCGAGGCATCGAGCTGGCGTATTGGCCAGGCTCTGCGGGAGGACGCTATCTTCTCAGCTGTGGTTCTTCCTCATGGAAACCACAGAGTGAGACCAAATGATCCCTGAGCACCCCTGCAGCTCTCCTCTCCGACAACGTGTGCACAGCTCCCTCACAACCACGGCACTCCCTTGCACACCTCCAGTGACAGCATGCTCACTTCCTTCCAGGGCAGCAAGGGAATCTTACCAGGTGACTTACTTCTAGCCAGCTCTAGATTATCTGTGGCCCGTCTCTGGAAGGTGACACCCCCCCATGCCCAGTAATGCACTCCATGCCCACAAGCTATCCTCTTTGGGGTTCCAAATGCTGACTTGACCTCAGTAGGACCCTGCCAGGGCAGCCTGGGATCCACGAGCTCATGCATCCAAAGCCCATGGGCAGAGTCCAGGGCGGCCTCCTTCACTCCCTTTGGCTCCAGCAAAACCAGCCCCTCACTTCCCCAGGCCCGAGTCCAAAGAAGGACACGCCCACGGCACCTGCAGGGCTCCCTCCTGGCCGCCTACGTGGTTCAGCCCCAGGGAGCACAGCCTGGTTCCAGCTGCGTCTCTCCAGATCGGCAGGGCCTGCAGGAGGGCGCTCTCGCCGCCCCTTCCAGCTCGGACTTCGGGACTGACTCCAAGCCAGGTGACCTACCCCACCCCACGCCTTGGCTGTGGTGTGCTTTGGCTGAATCGGACGCCGGACGCCGGAGCAGCTGGTGGCTGGTCTGTCCTGTCGTGACCTCCCGTGCGGCGGCTCTGCTCAGGAGGGCGCCCCCCCACACCCTCGGGGCAGGTGCAGGCTCTCGGCTCCCCCAACCGGGACTCTCGGCGCTCCAGGCAGAGTGTGGTTTCCTTTTCTGTGATGGACGGTGCTTTTTTCCGCTCTGTGATCTGGGAAGTTCCTATAATTCAGCCCGTGTGTCATCATATCCCGGGTGAGCTAAGGGAAACCCTTTTCTGGTCTCAAAGAGCAATGAGCTTTTAGAAAACCATCTTCTCCTTCATCCCACAGAGCAGGCTCCTCTCACTCGGCTGCCTCTCGCCGTCCCCCACTCTGGCTGGGAGCCTGGAGCCGGCAGGCGGCCATCGGCCGGGCTCCGCAGCTCCCCCAGGCCGACGCGGCAGGAGACGGAGGGTTGGCCCGCAGCCTCCGAGAGATCCCTGACCTCAGACTGATTAGGACAGGTGCCCGATGTCCCTGCTTGCTCACCAGCGGGTTGCATCAAGGGCCCTCACGCCCCTGGCCAGGCCAAAGTGAAAAGTGTCTGCAGAACGCGGGGCGTGAGATGCCAGGGAGTGGCAGAGGTGGCACTCGGGGCTGCGGGGGTGTCCGGGGCAGATGGACGCAGCTCCCCGGCCACCAGACCAGAGTGTGGACCCCAGCTCTGCTCACAGCCCGGCTTCCTAATCCGTGTAACGGGGTGGCCCTCGGCCGGCTTGCGGGAGAACCTGAGCCACGGCCCATTTGGCCTCAGCAATGCTCCTGAGACGCATCAACATGAGCCGCCACTAGTCCACCGCTGGCCGTGCGAAGCCTGCGCGCAGCTGCATTGGGGTCTTTCTGGAATTAGCAACCGCTGGTGGAGACACGGTGACCAGCTGCCAGGGAGGCCCGTTGCTTGAATGCCTTTGACCACCGTCTTCTTGTCTGCAAAATGCCCCCTCCCCGGGCACAGGCAGAGCCCGGATGCTGACGCCCGGCAGACAGGGTTCCCGCAGCCGGGAGCTTGCAGCCCAGGGGCGAGGCCTGGCTCTGTTGTGGCCACAGTGATGCCAGGCTCTTGGCACAGGCTTGGGGTGGTGGGAGCAGAGGACGTCACCCCAGCAGGACCTGGGGAGACACCATCTCCCCCTACACCGTCTCATGTGCTCTCGCCTGCCCACCACTCACCCACAAACCACTCCACCCCACGCCCTCCACTGCCAAGCTCTGGTCCTTCCACTGCCCCGTCCCTCGTCCCTCTGCTGCCTGGAGGACCCCAGCGATGCCTGTCTTGTCACCACACCTCAGTCTCATCCCCAGTCTGTCCCCACTCCTGGGGGACCCTCTCCTGCCTGAAGCCTCTTGCAGGCTCAGAATAAAGCAGACCCCTGAGCTCCACCTCCAGGGCCACCTCTGTGCGGGGCTCATGGCCTGGAGTCCCCGTCCTCCTGCTGGTGTCCCCGTCCTCCTGCTGGTGTCCACACACTACCTGCATGCCCCTCACCCCCTCTAGGCCTTTGCACACCTTGTGCCCCCCACCACTTTTCCCACAAGAGCTGTCCTGGACGCGGGCGCCGAGGCAGACACTCCACCCCATCCCCTTTCTGGTCCTAGGTGCCTCCCATCCCAGCTATCCCCAGGCTTCCATGGGGCGGATTCCCCTTAACCCAGGACTCGGGCTGTGTCCCAGGATTCAGCACAAATCCAGTCCCTGGAAGTCTGCACTGAATGTTTGGTGAATGACTAAATGAATGATCTGGGAGTCCCGGAGCCAACTCAGGACTGTGGCACCTGGTCTGAGCACAGGTGTTACTGACTGTGGGCGAGCATGGCTGGGCTGGGCTGTGCCTCTAGGGAAGAGTGTGTCCACGGACCCCTGCCACGGCCACACAGGGATGCTGGGGCGTAGGGTCAGAAGGGGGACAGAGCTAGAAACCTCCTCCCAGCCATGAGAAAGGCACAAGGTTGCAGGGGGTACAAGCGGCCATGCTCCTCGGGAGACCCAGCCGTCCTGGCTGCCAGGGTCACCTCCCTGGCACCTGTCTGACCTCATACGTGGCCTGCCCCTTGCACAGTGTGCTTGCTGTCCCTTGTCCACGGGAGCCACGGCTGTCCCCTTGCTCCTTGCCCTGACCCCTGCCCGGCGCTGCAGGCTCACAGAGAGAGAAGGGACGAGATTGGACGGGTCACCGGAGGGCTCAGGCAGGCGGGCTCCAGAGCCCCGTGCCCAGAGGCATTAACCAGCCAAGTTGTGGTCCCGTCTCTTCCCCACCTTCTCCGTGTCCCCACATCGGGGTTGCTGGGACCAGAACCAGCCACCTTCCCCTTCAGGGAACAAAGGAACGCACAGATGCCGTGAGCCTGAGTAGCTATGACAAAGTACAAAGTGGCCCCCTCAAGGGAGCCCGTCCCGACACCAGATGCCCTTTGACCCCGCCGGTGGGAGGGGGAGGGGCGCTCCCGCTCACTAACCACCTGCAGCCGGGGCCCCTCCGTGCAGCAGGGACAGGGGGCTCTCCCCGTGGCAATCTCTTCGGGGCTTTGCTTAGCGCCCCACAGCTGCCACGCAGGCCTGGAGCTCGGGTGTGGGTAGGGCCTCACTCCGGAGGCTGCAGGGGAGGACCCTTCCTGCCTCTTCCAGCTCCTGGCGGCCCCAGGGTTCCTGGGCCTGTGGCTGACGGGCCTCCGATCTCGGCCGTCACACGGCCTGTCCTTCTGTGTCTGCACCCCCCTCTTTTCGCAAGCACCCCAGTCTTCAGATGCAGGGCAGGGCCCACCCGAACCCAGGAGGATCTCATCTCGGGATCCTTAATGAGTTATACCTGCAAAGACCCTGTGGCCAAACGAGGTCACGTTCTGGCCTCTGGATGGACGTGAAAGCAGCGACACCCTCCGCGCCCGCAGGGCTCGCCCCGGCCCCTCCAAAGCACGGGGCACAGAGCGGCTGCTCCGCAAGCTGCCAGGATCGTCGGGATGACGAGGACCCAGGAGCTCAGGTAGCCCCACCCCCACCGCTGGGGGAACTGAGGACCGAGAGGCTGTGGGTCGGCCGAGTCCGCGGCGAGCTCGCAGCGGAGCTGGGCTTGGCTCAGTCTGTGGGGGAAGCAATGAGCCTCTGTCCTCCCGGTTCCACAGGCGTCGGGGAGGGGCACGGGGCCCCGCTGCCGTTCTGTCGTCCCGCGTACGGAAATAAGCAGCTAAACACACAGGCCCTGGGTGGGATCGCGGAGGCAGTGACAGACAGCAGCAGACGGGGCTGGCACGTGGGCTCCAGAGCTGGTGTTTCGGGGACAGTGGACCCAGGGGGCCATCTGGAGGCGAGGGCACAGCAGGGCTGCTGGGTGATGAGGAGGGGAAGCCGCAGGGGCTGGGAGGCCGGGGGGGGCCGAGGGGCGCAAGGACAGGCTGGGCTCAGTCCCCTCCGTGGGGGCAGGCACAGGGTGGCCCCTATCGGCAGGGTCCAGCAGCATGCGGACAGCATCTTTCCCAGTGCAGACCTGGGGTGCTTAGGTCTTGGGGTCTCCTCTAGAGAGAAGAGGGGACAGCTGGCCGCAAGCCTCCCTCTCCTTCCTTCCTTGTGCCCCCCCCACCCCACAGACAGCCGTGAGACTGGGGACGGCGGTCCCGGAAGCCTGGGTGCCTGACTCCATCCTCTCCATCCTGAGTAGGAGCGGGCAGCACCTGCCACGGGCACATGGACCTGGGCCTGAGAGGCTGCCGGCCAGGAGAGGAGCTGGGAGTGGCCCCGTATGCAGGGGCAAGGTGAGGAGAGAAAAAGAGGAAGTGGAGGAGGAGGCAGGAGAGGGGCCCTGGGGGACAGAAAAGCCCACAGCCCGCAGCCTGCAGCCCTGCCACGACCCGTCCTGTGCACCCCCCACCGCGCCCCCCCCGTCCTGCCACCAGGTGGCTCAGCCCCATCAGCCCTGCTCTTCCCCCCACCCCCGTGCCCTCCTGGGAGACTTCAGGGGCTAGCAGGCCCACCCGCCTTGTTCTGTGTCCTCTTTTTTTGAAACGGACTGAGCGGAAGGGAAGGAATATTAACAAGGACAGGAACCCAGGGCTTGGGACTGGGAGAAGTTGGCTTGTTTATCCTGATTTCCAGGTGCCCTGGTGGGAGAGCACGGGTGTGTAGGGAAGCAGACCCTGGGGAGCAGCGGGGACGGGGTTTTCAGGAGGCCGAGAGGCCGCATGCTCCTTCCAGGCCCGCTAAGTTCCAGGGACGTCCTCCCATATTCAGAGATGTTTCCTGCCTGCTGGACCGGGTTTCTCCGGGGAGCCTCAGAGACTGAACCCCGAGGTCTCCGACTGCATCAGTACCTCCCGCCACTCCTGGGGACCTCCTGGGCACGAGGTCCATGGCAGTGTCACTGTACTGTCCCTGGCTGCCAGCCCAGGGCCCACTGGGGGCCATCAGGGACCACTGCCCATCGCTGCAGCCCTGATTCCCAGCTGGGCAGTCTGTCTCCGCACCTCCTGCGGGTCCAGCTAGGTGACACTGGGGTCGGCCCCCCAGGCTCCCGGAACATGGGTTCAGGATGGGCCTTGACACCAAGGAGGACCTTGCTGTGTTCACCCACCGCGGATTCCCAAGTTAGCTTCCCGGGGAGGCAGGTGAAGATGAAGGAGGACATAGTGAGATGAAGAATGCAGGAGAGACAGCACTTCAAAGGCTGGCCCAGCCCCGTGTCAGCCACGTCCCTGCCACGTCCCTGCCACGTCCCTGCCACGTCCCCAGCCACATCCCAGCTACATCCCAGCCGCGTCTCAGCCGCAGCGGCAGCGAAGACAAACAGGAACACATCAATGGCCTCGCCTCCTTTCAAGCTCTCCTTGCTCCCCTCGGGGTTGGCGTCCTGGAAATTTATCAAACTGGGCTTTTAGGCATGTTTCTGATCTGGCTCTTCGGGAATTAACCCCCAGGACTCAGGATGTGCAGAGCAGCTCATTAGCCGCCTCTCCTCTCCTCTCTCTCTGCAGAAGCCACGCGTTTGATTTCAGCCCTACAGGACCCGCGTCCCAGCAGAGGCCGGGTAACTGAGCTGCGCAGAGCTCTCGGCCAGCCCCGCAGGAAGACCAGGGTGGGAGGCGGGGCATACACACATCTGAGGATGGTGAGGCCCAGGGACCCCAAAGGCTGAAAGGCCGTTGTTAAGACAGGCAGCTGGAGGACACAGCTGAGCCCTGGGCACAGACGCCTCGGGGAGATGTGAGGGGTCCATGCCAGGGGACAGGGCAGGTCCTCCATTGTCCCCTGCATTTGAAGGTAGGCATGACCAGGTGGCCCTGGAACACAGCCCAGGACAGCGGGGCAGACACTGCATGAGAGCGTCTGGAGCGGGGGGTCAGCTCTACGGCCTTGCCCTTGGAGGCAAAGCTCTGATGTGGGAGCAACTCCCATGGCTTCACCAGGCCCAGGAACGGTCCAGGTCTGGACTCTCCCCTGGAGAAGCAAAGCGTGGTCACCGGCCTTGGTGTCAGCAGGATCCAGCGCAGTGCCTGCACTGCCCGGAGACCCAGGGGGACCCTGCCGGGGCCAAAGCATGTGGCATCACTGAGTGACATCACTAACATGAGAGACAAGGGGTAAACATCGCTGTCAGGAGTCCCTGAGTCCCTGAGTGCCCTGCACAGGCCGGGGTTCCTCCTCCTATCACACTGCCTGCGGGAAGGGGTTGGTCGTTACCCCCATTTTGCAGATGCAGAAACTGAGACCCAGGGAGGCACAGCTCTTCCCAAGGTCACACGTCTAGAAGCAGCAGAGCCTGGTCCTCAGCCACCGACACACAACAAAGTTGCCAGTTCCTATCTGGAACCCAGTCCGCGAGTCAGCAGTGTGTCCTGCCTGGTGACCACCTGCGGCCAATTTCCCTGTCACAGTGGGCAAGTGTCAGGTCTGGCACTCACTGCTCCCCGAGCCTCTGGAAAGCCCACCCCCCACCCTCCCTACTGCTGTGGAAGGGGCAGGCTAGGGCAAAGGAGGGCATTCGGAGGGTGCAGGGGCCCCATATTGGCCCTTCCAGCCGTGTGCCTTGAAGCCCACGCCAGTGTGCCTTAGGACGGGCAACAGAGGCTCAGGGACAGCCAGCCCTGCAGCCTCAGGACCTCAGCCTGAACTCCGTGAACGCCCAGGAAGCGGGGTGGGCAGACAGAAGCAGCCCTGTTTCCAGAAAGGGCCCTGCAGCCCCCAGCCCTAGGCAGCCGCAAGGTCACAGGAAGGGGAAGTCCTCTGCCGAGAAGGGCGGGTTTTGACCCGCACCAGACCAGCACGTGGGTTCTTCCGAGTCCTAGGCCAAACGTTCTGGCTCTCCCGTGGCTGCGCAGTGTGGCACAGTGTGGCACAGCAGAAAGCAGACCGTCCCCTACATCCTACCGTCAGGTGCCCCAAGGCGCAGCTTGCCGGGCGGAGCCTGAGGTCACCGAGCTCTTAGCGAACATCTGCCATTCGGTCCCCGTCACCCCACGAGTCAAAGGAGAAGTTGTCCGCGGCATCTCTGCTCTCTTGGCAGGAGTTAAGGACCGCCCCTCGGGCACTTGGAAAGGGGACGCAACCCACGGGGTCCTGCGGGCAGCACAGAGAGGGAGCCCAGGGAGCAGGGCAGCCGCCCGGGGACCACATCGGGTCTGTGTCCGAACCAGGGGACCCTGCAGAGAGCAGCTGCTCTCTCGGTGATGACCCGTGGCAGAGCAAATGAAGCGTGCCCGGGAGAGCACGGCCAGCTGTCACGGCAAGGGAGGCGCCCGCCCCGCGGCAGGTGTGTCCCATGGGGTCACCATGCTCTCTGCGGCTGCAGGAAGGCCACCACACTCGCCTCCTCAAGTAGGCTGCTTCGTACAGGAAATGGGCCGGTCCTCCCCTGAGAAAATGGCCCTTAGACTCAGCCTCCAGGCCCCTGTGCCCCATGCCATGTGGGTCCCTCTGAGTGGTCGGCGCCCCAGAAGTTCAGGACCCCCTCCACGCCGGGGGCCTGTCGTTGCCCGTCCGAGGCTTCAGTCCCAGCGGCACCCCACTGCACCCACACACACGCACACTCAGAGCAGCGCGGGAGTGTGGCTGCACGCGCACATGCACGACCCACATGCACACGCACGTGTGTGCTCCCACATTGCACACGCGAGCAGGACCACACGGGTCAGGTCACGGCACGCTCGCACACACATACGCACACCGAGGACACGGCTCTTACTTGAACGTGCGTGTGCGTGCCCCACACGTGCAGTGCGCACACGCATCTTTATGCTCACAGCACACACCTGTTTTCTGCACGTGTACACACACGTACATGTACACAGACGCAGGCGCATACACATTCCTTCCTGAAACCTGAGCCGCCCAGGGCCTGCGCCAGCCGCAAGGAGACCGAAGGCTGTTCACCGGTGGTGCTGGTCTGGATGGAAAGTGCCGGAAGACTTGCGCCCTGGGCTGTTTTGAGGTCTGGGGAACCCTGGCAAGGCCCGGAACGTCGGAGCAGTGTCCCTGCTGCTGAGCCCATGCCGGGCCGGCCGGCTCTACTCGGTCCAGCCGCCGGTGAGGGAAGAGTGCCTGATGGCCCATCAGTGGCCCGCAGGCCCACTGGGGTCTTGATGTGGATGTGGTCGGCCCGGGGAGCCCCACAGCCCCACCACCCCTCTGAGCACACAGGCACTTTGCGGGCACTTCGCAGGCCTCTCCGCCGGGCCCGACTTCCCACCGGTCCTCACACGCCCTCAGAAACCTCCCTTTCCTTCCTCTGCCTGGCTCACAGGGTCACCGTGGGCTCCCTGATTGCTGATTGTTGGGAAGAGGGCGACGGCCTGTCCACTTTGCTGATAGACCCAAACTGGACCCGCTCTGGGACTTTTCAGGGACTGTCCCTGACGGCTCTCTGCCACACCCCAGCCACAAACGCCCAGCCGGCTCGCTGGCACCCGGCCCACGGTGCGTCTGCAAAACCTGGCCATGGGCTCCCACACACAGCCCCCCGTGGGGTGCACCTGCCCAGCCTCAGGGGCAGAGCCACTCGTGGGAGTGAGCTGCCCGTCTCCCCGAAGGAACCAACAGTCCCTTCAGCGCCCAGCTCCTAGCCAGCTGGCCAGGGACTCTCGGGCACAGCTGGGAGGGAAGCTACATGGGCTCTGCTCTGAGCGGTGGGAAAATCCCTGTGAGCTGGAGTTGGTGCAGGGGATGGGTTCGGGGGTGGGCAACTCTCCGCAGCCCTGCGAGGCCGGAGGACAGGCGTGGACGCTGCCACCGGGAACACGCAGCCACGGCCCCTGCCCCACGCCCTGGCCGGCCTGGCAGAAACACCACGGTCCAGTCTCCGCAGGGCCTCACGGATCAGTCTGGGAACAGATGCCCGAAGCCCCACGAACCTGCCCTGAGCCACGGAAGGCGCCGTCACCCGTGCATCGGCCGGAAGGAAGACCTCCCCACCTCCTGGGCCTCCTCCAGTCTCCAGGGCACGGTCTTTTATGCTGCTGCTGATTGGCCAACAGGTTACACAGCCACAGCCACGCCGCAAGGGAGTCTGGGAAAAGCAGTTCTGGGATTTCAGCTGGGGAGGGGGTGCTCAGTGTGGGCATGACCAGATCATGGAAGCGGACACGGGACTCCTGGCCACTGGCCCCCGGACTTGCTCTTCCCGGTCTTCCCCTCCACCCCGGCCCTGGGTAAACGACTCCACCATCCACCCAGCCACACAACCCACCATCTGGGAACAACCGTCCCCCACTCACTGCACCCCCAGTGCCAGCCGCAGGAGCCACACCTCCCCCAACACATAGCCAGATCCGTCCACCGCCTCCCCACCGCCTCTCCCACCCCAGCCCGGCCTCCTTCTCCTCTCGTGCAGACCGGCCACGCTGGGCTTCCCTCTGTCCCTTGCAGGCTGGGGCCGGGGGCCGGCAGGGACTCTGCTCGCCCAGCGTGCCCCAGCCCCCATCCTTAGCTGTCGTCTCTGAGACATTCTTGTCACTGCTCCGGTCACAGTCCTTCCCCCCACGACCAGGCTAAGCTCACTCTGTCTGCAGGGAGTCGTGTGGACACAACACCGGGGACACACAGCACTGCAGATGTGTCGGACACACAACACCGGGGACACACAACACTGAGGACACACGACACCGTGGACAGACAACATTACGGACACACGACACTGCGAACACACAACACCGCAGACGTGTCAGACACACAACATCGCGGACACACGACACCACAAACAGACAGCACCGCGGACACAGCGTTTGCACTGAGTACAGCCTCTCCCAGCCCTGCCTCCGGGGCTCGTGAGGAAAGCTTCGGGTCAGCCGGGCTGGAGGATGGAATACCGCCACTTCACAGTTGGGGAAACTGAGGCTGGGAGCGACGGCGCTGGGAATGAGCACGTGGGGTTCTGGGCAGTGGCTGGAGAAGCCGTGGGGACGCCAGCTCACGCAGGCCTTCCCGGTGCGCCTGGGAAGTGTTCGGCTGCTCCGGACAACAACCTAACAGGCTCTTTACAGTCTGGACGCCCCCAGCCTGGTCCCGCAATCACGCTCCTACACGTCTGGGTCGGAGCTGTGAAGACGAAGGTTTGCGCACAGCCCTACGCACAGCACTCACGGCAGCTGCAATCATGATCCCCCACGGGACCCAACCGCCCTCCACGGAGGAACCGTCAGACAAACCGAGGTCTCCCCGGGCCGCAAAGACCACGAAGCAGCAACGACGCCAGCAACAGGTGCACAGGGCAGGCGGGATGAGCCTCCAGAGAGACACCCAGAGTGAGAAAAGGCAAACCCTGCAAGTCACATGTTGGGGCCCCTCTCTTATCTGCAGGGCACAGTGACCGAGAACAGGCGGTGGCAGGGAGCGGGCGGTGTTGGGAGCTGGGGGGCAGGAGGACCTGACCCAGGAGGGCCCCATGGGTGAGGGAAGGTCCTGGTCCCAGCACACTGGCATCCTACAAGTGTGGGCGATGTTACCACTGGGGACACGGGTGAGGGGTGCGGGGCCTTTCCTCATGGTTTCCCACAACCGCAAGTGAATCTAGAAGGATCTGGAAATCAACAGTCCGGTCAAGGGAGGACCAGAAAGGATGGGCACGGACGGGCCGGCCTGGCTCCTGGCAGCCCCTACCGCCCCAGCTCTCGTGGGCCCGCGTCTCACTGTGCCAGAGCCTGCGGCGGCGGCACCCTGGGGCTGCGGATTGGTGAGGTGCCCTCCCACGCCTCCGCCGTCAACCTCCCTGTGGAAGCCAGCACCTCCCCGAAGACAGCCGAGCAAATACTGCATCCAATCAGTCATTCTCGAAGCCCCAAATCATTAGGAGCTCGTTTTCCTGGATTAAATTACCGCGTTCGGTGATTTGATTTTCCTGGGCTGCTGCCCCGGCGGACCTTTCCCGGGGATGAGCCCGGAGCAGGGCCTCTCATCTGCTTGGTCTGCTGCGTGGGCCAACGAGGGTGAGAATGGGGGTGCCCCAGACGAAGAGTTGCTGGTGGGGTCCCTGGGAAGGAGTCGGGGGAGCCGTGCCTGCCCCCGGGAGAGCATGGCAAGTCATGCCTGTGTTCCAGCACATTCCGGGCCCCCTGGCCGGCTGGGAGCAGACGGAGGCTGTGCTGAAACTGACAGAGGGACTCTCTCCAGGTCCCCAGGTCCTGCTCCCCTGAGAGAGGCTGGGCTTCCCTCGGGGTGACACCTGTGTCCCCAGTGAGGCTGCCAGAGTGCCCACCACCCCTTCTCCTCGCCCTCGGGGGGCTCCTCAATGGAAATCCCGAACACCCGATGGGATGGGCACCGTGACACAGGGGCCATGGCTCGGGTCCCCAGCCCCACAGGTGCAGCAGGCTGGACAGAGGTAGAAAGCCCATGCTCCAGGAGGGGAAACCAAGTGCACAGGGTGCCTGAGGAGTGGACAGACAGTTCTCTGGGGGCAGGACAGACAGCACAGCGGCCCCGGGGGGCAGTGCGGGTATGCGAGCCCATACACATTTCTAAGGGAGAGGGAGGGGGCTTGACACACAGAGGAGACCCTGATGGAAAGATGGAGCTGACGGATTAGAGAATGCGACCCTTGATGACTGGAGTGCAGAGGCCAAGGGACCCTGGGCCACCAGGAGCCAGGAGAGGCAGGACAGGCTCTGCCCTGGAGCCCTGGAGGGAGAGCAGCCCTGCCCACACCTCGACCGGGGACCTTCACCTCCAGAACCAGGAGGGAGCCCATCTCTGCTGTCCTGTGCTGCCCCAGAAGCTCATCCCCACCCCCGACCGGCCCAGACATTTCTGGGCTGCCGGCCACCTCCCTGGCCACGGCGAGTGGAAGCAGGAAACACCCCCCAAGGCCCAAAAGCAGGTGTCTCCAGCTGGCCTCCAGACACGCACAGACCTGCTGACTTAAACAACTAAGTCTCACCTATCAGCGTCTCACAGGCAGGAAAACCACCCAGCTCGGCTCGTGGACACTCGTCCAACATCACATGTCTTCCCTCTGTTGTCCCCTCTGGCGCCCAAGTCCAGGAGGCTGCTGGTGCGCAGTAATGGGGTTGCCAAGTCGACGTACACACACACACACACACACACACACGTACACACATGTACACCAATGCACACCACGCACACACGGGCACACGGACATATACCTCCTGAGCCCGTGGTCCCCAGGAGGGACCTGCCTGGAAAAGAGGCGTTTCCTGGTGAGGCCCCAGCGTGAAGCACAGACGGGGCAGAGCCTCCCACTGGCCTGAGCCAGGGCCCCAGGGCCGCCCAGCCAGGGCAGACGTCAGGCTGAGCTCAGGATCTGCGACCATCCACACCCCACCCGTTCCCATCACACGTGGAAAGGCTCCAATCTTCCTTCTTTCCCCTTGAGTGCACCTCCCGGTCCCACCCACCATCTGGGCCGCCTCCTCCTGCAAGCTTCTCCAGGTTGGAATCCTTTTTCCTCCCTGGAACTCTCTCTGCCCTTCCCCCGGCCCTGCACCCCCGGTGCACTGACCCTGCAGTGACCCAGCTCCCAGGGTTTGCCCCCGTCTGCCTCATAGCCCAGGAAGCCCCGCCTTCTTCTCTCGTCAGTCCTATTCCCATCCCACCCTGAGCCCGGAACCTCGAATACAGTTGGAATTCAATAAACATTTGTTGCCTGAGCGACTGTACAATGAGTCCATCCCCCAAGTCTCTCATCGCGCTACTAGAACGGCTCAGCTAACCCAGAAGGGACCGGTCTGAAGGGGGAGTCCCTGGCCCCTTGGAAACCCAGACCCTGCCCAGCCAGGGTGGGGCATAGTCCGAGTGAGGGCTTCCCTATGGAAGGTGACCGCGACCTTGGAAGTAGCAGAGTCAGCAAAGCCCTTGGGCTGCCCCCCTCCTGCTGCCCGCTGCTCACTCTCCTCTCCACCCGGCCCAGAGAGCCGTGGGACCCACGAGGGGCCCACCTCGTGGGCGCAGTGACAGGGTCCCACAAGTCGCACGCACGTTCCCAGGCTCACGGTGGAGGGCGACTTGTCCACTGGTTCTTCCACGGCACCCTGCCGGGTTTAGCCAGCGGCAAACGCAAGGACTGACATTTGGCTCACGTGCTACAGGTCCCCACGCCCGGTCCCTGCGCTGTCTCTGTGGCCTGCAACACGGCATTTATAACAGAGTCCAACTGTTCGGAGAGGCCCAGAAAGAAGCAGCAGGACGCACGCGAGGGGTCCCAGCCTGGGGCCTCCGGGTCTCCCCACACTGTCCCCAGCCCCGGAGGCCCTGCTCGAGGAGCCGGCCGGGGAGGCAGCACGTGAGTTACCACCCCCGCGGCCCACATACCTCCTGCAGGCTCAGCCCCCGGGGCCGCTGGGACCACAGTAGTGGGTGATGAGCCACCGTGGGCGCGGCGCCCGCCGGAGCCCCGGCGAAGATGGCCGTGCAGGGAGACGCGGCATCATCACTGCTCAGTCTAATTGGGGAGAAACGGATCTGACTTTGGGTGATAGCATGCCAAGTCCAAGAGTGCTTTAAGTGCCGCTGATGGTCCTTCTGAGTGTGGCCTCATCCCCTCCCGTCCTCCTCCCATTACCCTTCCGGAGTTTTCTCAGCTGCGGTCAGAGCGGCATGGCCAGACGGGGAGTCCTTGCCCTGAGTTAGGAGCATGTGGGCCACTACCCCCGAGGGACGCTGTGGGGTGTAACTTCCCCCAGGAGAGATGTGTTGAGACGCAGGGGACTCACAAGGACCCCCTTCTTGGTGCAGATGCTCCGTGGCCCGATCACACAGACTCAGAGCTTCGACAGAGGACTTAGTGAGAGCCGTCCGAGCTAAGGCCTCGCTTGCCCTCCCTGTCCTCCAGTCCCCCTGTCGGGGTCCCCACACCACGCCCCCAGAATGAGTATCTCACTGGAGCCTCAGTCTGGGCTCAGCAGCCAGCAATGACCTAACCTCTTCAAATGAAGCAATGTTTGTTTTTAATTATTGAATTAACTGCCGACGTCGTTGCTCCACTCCCACTCGCAGCGCCTGCGTTTCTCTGGGTGAACGTCTTGCCCGGTGGCGCGGCCTGACCCTCCCTTAAAGCCGACTTGGGGCTGCACGGCTTGTGCAGGGGCCCGGCTCCTGCCCCACAGAGCTCCACGGGGCCAGGGAGCTCGCTCGGGGGGCCAAGGGGAGCCAGGCAGACCCGGGGCATACTGACTGCACCACCACAGGGACAGGCGAACCCTGGGTAGCCTCCGGACGATGGGGACAGCTATCCATGTCCTGATCACCGGATCCGAGAAGGGCAGCCTCCTCATGGGGCAGAGGACACAAGTCAAAAGCTACAGAGGCCTTGAGGGGGGTTCAGAGTAAGCCAAGGCACGCCGGGGATCCCAGCCCCCGAGCCGGGTCAGAGGGCAGAGCTGGCTGACCTGGCCCCACGGACAGGTAGGACTGGGACAAAAAAACTGACCTCTGAGACTGGGAGGGGACAGTACTGTCATCCAGTGATGGGGATGGGGCAACCTTGTTCTTCATGTCCTGCATCCCAGAGGCAGGGCCTGGCAGGGAAAGCCGAGCCCCGGCAGGGAGCCGTGCCGCTCAGTGTCTGTGCGTCCCTGTCCGACTAAAGACTGACCCCAGGCTGAGTGGCAGGGTTCAGGGTAACTGAACGGGCTAAGTGTCCAGAGCAGAGCACACGTGGAAGCCTGGCGGCCGCTGGGCTCACAACACCCAGCAGAGGTGTCACTCTCATCTAGCAGGTGTGTCCCGGGTACCCAGCCCTCCTGCAGGTCACAACGGGACCCCCAACAGGCGCCACCCCGACATCACTGGTGCAGAGGCTGGGAAGCCCTGTTCTAGCCCAGGGGAAGGCTGGACACTCAGGACGGACTCCCACCGCGAGGCTGTCCCCGGCCTCGTACCAGGTGTCCACAGATCAGCACGACACCGGCAGGTCCCTCCGGGCTACATTTCTATGCAGAAGCTAAAGTCTGCCAGTCACCGAAGGTGAGCGGCCAACCCCGGCTGACAGTTTGGGTGCCTGGGGGATTGTGACACCCTCTTGGGGTTCCCACGGGACTGAGTCCGAGGACAGCATCCCTGAGACGCATGATCACCCTGTTATCTCACCACCACACCCACCACCAGCACATATGCAGTGCACACATGCTCTCGTGTGTACATGTGTGTACAGTGCACGTGTGTGCCTATGTGTGCATGTGTACAACTCATACACATGCTTACACGTGCACATATACAGCACACGTGTGCACACATGCAAGCCACACACGTGCATACATACAGTGCAGAGGTCCTCACATGCACACGTACAAACCATGCACCCATGACACAGTGCACACATGCTCACACGGTGCATGTACAAGCTAGCTATATCCGTGCACACGTCTATGCACGCACACATACGTGCCACACACAGTGCACATGTGCTCACACATCCACATATAAACCACACATGCACGCATGCAGTGCTCATGCTTACACGTGTACAGTTGTGCAAACAGTGAGCACACGCTCATCACACACACATAATGTCCACGTGCTGACATGTGCGCCTGCTTGCGCCCACGCTCCCATGTGTGCACACACGTGCAGTGCACACACACATCAGTGCACACATGCTCACACCCGCACGGGCACACACCCTTACTTAAAGAGCCGTTCCCGTTTCTGCAACTCTACCAGCACCTACCTCTGGTCTATAGGAGAGAAATGAGCTCAGATGAAGGTGTCTGGGTGGCACGCGCTGTGGTCCCTCCCGTCACGTCTGTGTCTGGCCCTGAGCTCCGGTGGTGCTTTCGTATTCCGAGCGCTCTGCTGCCTGCCCAGCCCGGCCCTCCCCGCATGGGGACTGCATCCTTTTCATCCCGAATCTCACTGCTCACGTCCTTGCTGAGCCATCGTAGCTCCCGCTGTCCTTCTGAGGCTGAGGCTTCAGCAGAGGGAGTGCAAACGACGGAGCCGGCGTTTGCAGCCCAGACCCGAGTCGTGGGCTGGGGCCCGGCCGCTCTCATCGTCGGAGGCGAGCCGCATGGCACCACTACCTGAAAACCTCCCAGACTGGGTTTGCTTGATCTCTGTACAGCAATTTTGTTCAAAGCCTCCTTTCTTATTACGTGAACTCCCCAGGGCGTTTTGGACGCATTGATCGTTTTATAATCAAGGGATTAGGAGCCGTGCTGGGGTCCATATGGCCCAGCCTTTGCCACTGAAGCTGGCCTCGGGCAGCCCTAGTCCAGAGCAGGGCCATCTCTAATAACCAGAGGTCGCTCCTGGTCCCGGCCACCCCTCTGAGAGCCGGCATTGCCTCCTGAATCTCACCCCAGCTTCTCCCGCTCCATTGGATCCTTTCTTCCCCTCTGCTGAGAACAACCCCACTTCGAGGGCCACCCGGAGAGCAGCCCAGAAATCTGAGGAGGATGAGGGAGAGCAAACTCCCTCCCAGGCTCTGATCCCGGGACTCAGAGTCTCTCTACCAAGAGACCCAAGCCTGGGGACTGGGCTCCCTGGCAGGCACCACTGTCCCGTCTGGGCAGCAGACAGCGTGTCCCCGGCCAGTGTCTCATTCTCCCCGTGCTGGGGACACTCACACGTGGCCTTGACTCCAGGCTTCTATGCCTCCCAGCTCTGAAATCCGAAAATAAGAAATCTCCAAAATATGAATTATGTATTGAAAACCGAGGCAGAGCAATCATAGGCAATAAATAATTCTGAACTACAGACACATTAGTTAGCTGTACGATCCGCTTACAGTCCGAACCGACCATCTTATTAGCAACAGGCAGAAGCAGGGACCTCGCAAGTGTGCAGCTGGGGCCGGGTGTGCCCTCTCGGGGCTGCCGTGTCACTGGCCATGCATGGCCTCTGCACCATCCCCGGGGCCCTGGCTCCTCAGGGCCACTGGCTCAGGACGAAGGGACCAGCAGGAACATCGTAGCGTCCAGACATTTACAGAAATGCTGCCCTGTCGTCCAGCCGACGCATCTGGCTTGTGACCCCGCCCAGCCATGTGTCACTTGGCTAACTCTCCTCTGTGGGCTGCAAAGGGCTCCGTGCAGCTCCAGAACCTTCCTAATGAACAGATAAGAATTTCTGGAAGCCAGCACTTAAGGCATCTCTGGTTCAATCGGACACTCGTAAGTGCTTCTCGGGACGTTTGCTCTGTAAGCTGTTTTCGCTATTACCTTGGAAAACTCGGCATAATGGCTTTGCGACGTCTTAAAGAATCATTTGCTAAGCAAAGGTCAGCCCCGACCCAGAGCTACTTAAAGAATCCCCAGTCAGCAGGCGCGTCCTTGCCGGCGGAGAAGCCGGCTGCGGGTCTGGACGGCCACCAGTCTCTCGCTCTGGTTCCAGTGGGTGCGCGCACCCCCACCGCCACCTCCCAGTGCCCTTCACGGAGCACCAGCCACGGGGCAGCGGTGTCACGATCTCCGAGCCCTATCTGCATGCTGGGGCCTCATCATTTCACATGATGTATCTCATTGGATCTTGGCGACGTTATAAGGTGACCACTGTCACCGTTCTACCCGTGAAACCCCTGAGCTGAGGGTCATGCATGGGCTGTGAGAGACAGCCAACCCAGGAGTACCACCAAGTCTGCCCAGCTTTAACCTCTGAATGCCCCAGGGCCCGCTCGCCCCGCAGTGGGACCAGCAGGACGGGGTTGATCCCCCAGTTGCCAGATAAGGAAACTGAGCTGCTGGGGGTGACGTCATTTGTCCTGTAAGCGGAGGATCGGGGGTGGTCCAGGCAGCTGACCCCGGACTGCTGGACATCCACTCCTGTCTCCTTTTGCAGAAGACGGGTGGGCGAGGGATCGTCCTCCGAGCGAGGCCCTCTCCTCCAGGAAGCTCCAGCTCCAGCTCCCCAGGTCCAGCAGCACAGTCACCCAGAACAGCCCCCCGCCCCCCGCCAGCCCAGGCTCTCGGCGGCCCCTCCGAAGAGCCAGGTGCAGAGGCCTCTCTTGCTCCCCCCTCCTCCAGTCCAGGGGTCCGTTCGCCTGAGACAGCCCTCATTTGTCATGACATCACCGGCCCCCCGCCCCTGCCTCCTCCTCCGTGGAGGTGCGGGTAGACGGGCCCAGGGGAAGGTTCGGAAGAGCAAAAGCATCTTTTCCTCTTAAGTGAAATTCCTGCTGGGTCTATCCAAACTCCTCAGCACCATAATGCCTTGAAAGCTTCAGCTTTCTCTCCGGGTCAATTTTCTTCCAACAAAATATTAAAATTAAGCTCTGAAAGCCTACTGCCAGGGCCCGAGTGTCAGGCCAGGCCATCAGAGCCCGGCGTTGCATCACGCCCGTGTAAATATTTAAAGAGATGATGGGGAGCAGATTGCTCTGCGGGAGTGTGGGGCCGGCAGGGCTGCGGGGCAAGGACAAGGACATCTGAAGGTCTGTCTGACGACGGGAGCATCTGGCAGGGAATTGGCCAAACCCCCAGGTCGCTCCTCACCACGGCCCTAAGTACCAGTGCTAGGGGCTTTAGTGACGCTGGGCGCCAGGGAGCAAGGCCGGGTCTGGTCTTTTTAGAGACAACGTGGTGGGCACTGAGTGTGGTGGAGTTGATTTTACAGAGGTGGAAACTGAGACCCAGACTTGTCCAGAGAGGCCAGGGCAGGGGAGGTGCGGGAGAGGAGAACCGAGCCAGACTCTGTATGCCCAGTGTTGGTTCATTCCATTGCTCTTTTCATAGACGTGCGTGGCACGTAGTGGGCCCTCAGATTCGCGGGTGAACGAATGAATGCCTACTTGTCTACTTGGTCCAAGCGCAGTGCTGGACCTGGGACCGGGACCCGGAACCACGGCCGGGAACCATGGGCCTTGGGCCACAGAGGAAAGACAGCCAGCCCGCCAGCCCGGCAGGGGTGGGACAGGCATGCTGGGGACGGGCGACGGGGCCGCTGTCCAGCAGAAGCCTGTGTTGGATTCGCCTCGGCACTCAGACCGCCCAGAGCCGAGCTCACATGCAGGGACGTGGCAGGGAGCTGGGGCCAGCTCCCGGGCAGTCGGCAAGGGAGGGATCCGCCCCAGCACGACCAAAAGGGGCCGGGCCACATAAACACCCATGACAGCGTGTGGGCCTCCCTTAGAAGAGAGCCCTGTCTATGGAGACGCAGTCTCCCCTCCGTGGGGGGCACCCAAAGGACCAGGCAGTGACCCTCCCAAGCCCCGGGCCCCCAGCTGCTGGCAGGGGGCCCTGATTGCAGCAAATACTAATGCAGAACATCCCTTGTCCTTCCTCTGTCCAGAGCTGGAACCTCCTGTCAGCCTCCCTCACACACTTGCCTTCACGGGTGGCATTCAGGGCATGGACAGCACAGCCCAGGTCTGATCTTGGCCACTGACGTCCTTCCTCTAAAGTCTAAGTGGGGACCATACAAGGGTTTGTCCTCCAAGTGTCCTGAGGACGAAGGGACACAGTCCTGGGGAAACGCCCATCGGTGCCCGGTTCACAGTAGAGACCAACCCAACGTACCTCTATCCCCGATTTACTTTGTCTTCCTCTGACGGCCCAGGGCCCAGTGCTGACCTTGCAACCGGTGAAGGAGACAGCCAGGAAAATAACGGATCCCCAGACTAGGTCAGAGGAGCCAACCTGGACTGGCAGGGACCCTGCATGCCCTCTGGGGGACAGGGAGGGCACCCCCAGGGCTCATGCTCTTTAACTGGATGGGGGAGGGCATAGACCGAAGTCTGTGCTTCTGGAGAGCCAGGCCCGGGGAGGGGGTACTGGGGCCTGCTCTTCCTTCAGTCTACCTCAGAGCGCCTGCTGCGGGAACGAAGCTTCCAGAGCTTTCTGGAAAGTCAACAAATGCTCGCTTCCCTGGCCAAGTACACTCCAGCTCCCAGCCCCACGCTCTGGCAGGGGATGCCTGGGACCCTGCTGGAGTCAGGGTCACAGCACTATGGGTCCCAGGAGGTGTCCCCATTCTCCCTGATCTTCTAGAGGCCCCTCTCAGTTCCCTCACCGGCCAGCCTCCCTCCCTGCCCTCCTGGTGGAGGTGGAGGAGGGGCCCAGGGCTCGGCCTCCACCCTCGCTGAGAGGCTCCGCCCAGTTGGACCTGGACAACCTCCACCCCAGCCCGGCCCTCCGAGCTCCCCCGTGCTCGTACCCAGCCTCCTCCAGGACACACAGCCCCCCAAGATCCAACAGGTTCCACAGCCAACGTGGGCGGGTAGAGCCCTGACTCTCCCTTCCACCCCATCTCACTCCTAAGGCACCTTCAGGGTCTGCCTGGGGCTCAGGACAGAGCTGGGGCCCCTCCCCCTTGCAGCCCAAGGTCAACCTTCCAGCTCAGCCATAAAATCCCGTAAACAAGCCCAACACCTTCTCTGCAGCCAGTTCTGGACGATGCTCGTGACGCCTGCCTCTCTCCTGGGACTGCGCCGGGGCCCCACCGCCCCCCTGCTCCAATCCTGCCACCTTGCTGTCCTTGCCCCCTCGTCCCAGGTCACCCGTGCTCGGAGACATCCGTGACCGCCCCACACCTCACGTCCTGCCTTTCTTCCCGCAGCCACAACACACAACCACAGGCTGAGTGCTCAAAACCACACACCTGAACCCTGTGTGGCTCTGGGAGTCTGCAGTGGGTCTCCTGGGGGCCTGCTCCCACGGTGCCTTTCCCTGTTCTGGAAGCCTCTGCCTCCTTGGCTCATGGCCCCCGTCTATCCCCAAAGCAACAGCTTCAGCGTCTCTGAGGCTCTGACCCTCCTCTGTCCCCCGCCCCGCCGGCAGAGAGCACACTTCCTCTGAAATCACAGCAGGGGAAACGGGCCAGAGAAACGCCAGGAGCCGCTCGGCGTGGGGCGTCCTCACGGGACGGCCCAGGGATGAGCATTTCCACCTGATGCGGAGGGCTCAGCCTGCGTGCGGTCTGCCCTGCCCAGGGCAGGAAGACAAGGCTCTGGCAACCAGACACGACCCCCTCGGACACCCAAACCAATCTGCCTGACCCTCCGGGCCCAGCCCACTGCCTGACCCCAAACGTCAGCGGGGCAGCCTCTCCCGTCAACGTGGCGAAGGGGCGGCTGCTCCTGGCGTGTCCGGTGCCTGTGGGAGCTTCTCCGCTCCGTCTCGCCGTTGAGCAAACAGCGTGGGCTAAGCAGCAGGCCGGTGGCCGCCCGGGGTGGCCTCCACGTGGGCCGCTCAGTCAGAGGGACAGGACGCGTCTCCATCCAGACAAAGGGCACTCAGCACTCTGGTCACTCCGGACGAGGTTTGCCCATCATGCTGGCGGCTTAAAGATGGTCTCCCACATCCCTGCCACGCTTGACTCCCACTGAGCTTCGCGGCCACGGCCCAGGGCAAAGCACATTTCAAGACGGAAATTGTTTTTATCCGCAGACAAAGAATTCCTGCCCATGTCTCAGCAGTGGGTTGAACCTCCCTGCCCAGTTTCTTCATAGATGTGCACACCCGCCCTGCGTGTCCAGCCGGCGGGTTTTCTGGGGGAAAAGGGACCCAGCGGGCCAGCCCAGCCAGGGGTGGGGAGGCGGGGGTGGGGGCAGGACACAGGGAGGAAGGGGAGAGTCGAGGAGGGGTGGGAGGAGCCAAGAAGCCCTCTCTGTGGCACAGCAGCCCAACAGAGATGAGCCAGTGGGGCAGCTGGGCAGGCCTCACTCCTGCAAGCCGGCACACTGGCCGATGGGGGCACCGGCCCCTGAACAAAGGTGAACCAAAGGCCTGGGCTCCCCTGGCTTCAAATCCCTGGGCTTTGTGAGCTTGCCATCAGCCCCGCGCTGCCCGCGTCTGCCCCTCACTGCCCGCGTCCTCTGGCTGAAGACATCTGTCAGTAGCTGTGGGTCCTCACCAGCCCTGCCTTTCCGCCCTCCCTCTCTGGCTCCCTCCCCTCACCGCTTCCCTCCTTTTCTTTCTTCCTGTAAAATCAAATTTATGCACCAGCTTTGGAAAGCAGCTTCCAGAAAAGCAGCTCTCTGGGGCAGTGGGCTCACCGCAGCATGAACAGCAGCGGCTGACCTGCATCCCGAGGCCGGCAAACATCATTACGACCAACCTCGTTCTTGCATAACACGCTGATTGCCTGACAAAGAACACACGGAAACAACACAAAATGCACTGGAAATGAGCCAAAAGGCTGGAGCTCTTTTGAAGATGGGGCCTCAAGCGGCCAGCAGGTAGGTCTTTAAGAGACCACCGTCCAGCCTGCTTCGAACACACCCAGCCCGGAAAGTGCCTCAGCCTCCAAATTCTGCACGTGTGCCCTAAATGGAGGAGCAGAGGGAGCACCCAGGGACCATCTCATATGACCCTGATGGTGGGGCTCAAGGTCAGGGCCACCATCGAGCCCATTTGACAGATGAGGGGGCTCAAGCTCAGAGAGATGGGGAAGCAAGGCACGGACAGCTTGTGAGCAGGGACGAGGCCCCATGATGTGTGCCCGGGAGCTCCCGATGGTAGAGACAGAAAGGGGACAGGGCCAGTGCACTCGTCCCCAGCTGCTTCCTCTGAGCCAGAGCTGTCCTGGGGGCCAGGGTGGGGGCCCCAAAGTCCTGCTGGGTTAGCAGCCCAGAGCAGAGTCCCTGGGCCTGCCTCGGGGTCAGCCCTGGGCACCCCTCCCCCGCCCACCAGGCCCTGGATTTTTGCAGCCGCCAGTGGCAAGTGCTACTTTCTGTCCCTTGTCTGAACCATGGAGAGAGCACTGCAGGGCCACATGTGGGCTAAACTCTCAGGGGGCTCTGTCTCCCGGCAGCTCTGGTGACTTCACTGGGGAGAGAGCCAAGAAATTGCCACCAGCACCTTTCACCCCAGCGACCAACTCAATGGCTTACAAAGCGAACTACCACCTCGGAGACAAACACTGACCTCCCTCTCGGGCAAGCGTATTGGGATACCGGACGACGTCTCGGGGGTCTCTGTGCACAGGACACAGTGGTCGGTCTGACGTCCCTGGAGCAGCCAGGCCATCACCTGCCAACACCTGAGGCCACAGGGAGCAGAGTGACCGCTGGCTGAAGGACCCCGGGGTCCGGGCAGTGTCCTCACCGGAGAAAGACAGGGATCCAACTGTGAGGAGAGGCCACCTGTGCTGGCCTCCTTTCCCCGGAGACACGTGCAGGGACAGAGCGCCGTGTTTCGGACACACAGAAAGTTCTACAGGCAAACAAGGAGAGAAAGGACCCGAGGTTGACAGCGGGTGATCTGCGTGGGTCTGTTTGGGTCACACTGAAGACTCCAAACTCCACTGCCCGGATCAGTGCTGTTCGGCAAGACTTCCTGCCACAAGCGCAATGAATGTTTCCACCATCCACTATGGCAGCCACGTGTGGCTCCTGAACCCTCGAAGCGTTACTCGCGCCTCGAGGAGCAGAACTTCTAAGTGCGTTTTTTTGCTCCCTTGAGATGGAAGGAGACGCCCGGTTCCTGAGGCCACATGGACAGCACGGATCCGGAAGCATCATGGGTGAATGATCACCCCAGCACCTGGGAGACACCCGGCCCCACCCCGGTCAGCCAGGGGAAGGGGAAGTCTCTGGCCACGGGGCCAGCAGGGTCTGCACAGACACACGCGCCGGCCGGCTGCGAGGGTACACGTCCCGCCAGAGCTCCTGTGGAGCCCAGCCAGGGCCCTTGTGCCAACAGGTAGCCCCGGTGTATCCCTGGGGTGCAGGCCTGGCTTCTGTCTGGCTCTGGGCCTCGGGGAGACCGTAGGGAGCCCTCCAGCGGGGCCAGTGTGCCAGGTGTATGGGCCATGATGGGAGGCGTGGACAGTCTCCACGGAAGTCAAGGCCTCAGATGCCACTTACTGCGTCTAAGCCTAACTTGGCCCCTTACAAGCCCTGTGCCCCCGGGCAAGTTCCCTTTGCCCATCCGAAAAACGGAGGTGAGAGGACGCCTCCCCCGCCATCATAGACGGCCTCTTGCTGCACGAGGCAAGATAACAACGCAGCGGTAATTCCTCCTTAGGCCTCGGAAGCACGGCGGCAGCGGGCAGGCTCAGGCAGGGCCCCTCAGCTGAACCGAACGGCCCCCATTTCCTCCCAAACAGCACCCTGGTGCCGGCAGACTTCCAGGAAGATTAAGCTGAAAACTTGCTTTTACAGCCTCGCTGTTGGAAGAGAGGGGGTTGCCATGGAAACAGCATCTGGCAGATCCACTTGAGTTTCAGAGGCAAGGAGATGGATGTGGGAGACCCCGCGGAGCCCCCAGACACAACGCCCCCTTCACTGCCCCGAGCGTGCACAAAGTCGAGGGGCACCAAAGGAATGCTTTAACACCAGCGTGTGAGCCACTTAGGATCGGTCGATGGCCTTTGAGTGTCCAGTCTGTTGAGCCGCTTTTGATGGTTTTGTTGCTAAAAGAGGACATCAGACATTTGGCCTTGGGACAGGCAGAGTGACCAGAAGAGCCACAAGCCCTTCCCCCGAAACCAGCACCCCCGCCCCGAGGACTCGGGCAGAGCATGGTGCTGGCGTGGGAAGGCGCTCGCTCGCGCAGATGCCCACCCTTCCCACGAATCTCCTTGGTGACTTTACACCCTTGTGCCCATCGCACGTGCTGAGAGTGAGGCTGAGACAGTCGGGGCCTCATGGAACTGCCATCGGTGGGGGGACAGAGAAGCTCCTGCTAGTGCAGAGGCAGTGAGCCCCAAAACTGGGGAGGTGCAGGCCCTGCAAGTACAGAAGAGCACCTGTCCCTGCTGCGAGGGAAGGATGCCCGGAGAGCTTCCTGGAGGAGGTGGCATCCAAGCTGAATTCTGCAGAGTGGTTCAGTTATGCGAAGAAGGAGCAGGTGGAAAAGCCAGCAACACAAGTCCCCTTTGGGGAGGACCTGAGTGGTGGGCAGTCCGGCCAAAGCAGGGTGACTCGGACTGGGCAGGGACCATCCTCAGGGCGTCCTCAGCAGGACAGAGTTTTGGGTGACGCCCGTCCCAACAAGAGCCGGCTGCCTCTATCCTTGCTTACCCAGGTGGGGTCCAGTGATCAGGGGCTGGGATCAGAGCAGAGGCCAGGGGAAGGCCATAGCCAAGACCCAGAAGGACACGGGGCCGGTCTCTTGGCTACACTGGCCTTGGCCAAAGGGCTGAAGGGCTGCGGGGCCGGGCTGGGGCTCGGGTGAGGGCCTGGAGAGCCGGATGTGGGCTCTGCTCCCCTAGAGGGTCAGGGGTGCAGCCTGACGCACAGAAATAGCATCCTGGGGCCTTGGGGAACAGCGCCGGGGCAGCCGGGCGTGCGAGCCCCTTCCAGGGTCAGCAGGGAGAGGCCTGGACCGAGGCCCTGCCCGAGTTTTCCAGACAGAATCCGATGACTTACAACGCACTTCTTCCCGCACACCTTTGTTTATATGCAAATGGAGGCTTTCTAAATTGCATTTATTTCCAAACCTAATTTCTCAAGCCATAGATATTCAACACAGGACATCGTGGGACATACTGGGAAGCCGAAGGAACACAGGACGCCCACCACCCTGCCCCCAGCGTGAGGGCCGGACCGTGCTGGTGCACACGGGCCTCTCTCTGTGCGCCGAGGTGCCCTGGGGCCGCCGGGCTCGGAAGGCTGCTCGCACCAGTGAACGCGTCCGTGTCCGATGCACCTGCCAGGCCCCCTGTCGGTTATCAGTAAACACTCGTCAGATGAGCACACAGAGGCAGGAAGATCTCATTCACACGCCTCCGCGATCTTATGCCAATATCACTTTGGATGGCTCCCTGCCGGCCGCCGGGCCTACGAGCCGCGACGACATCCCGGCTCCTTCGTGGGGGGAGGGCAGGCCGGCTTCGGGTTTGCACAGCTGCGGAAGGTGCCTGCCAGGCGTCCCTGTGGCCACGTCTGGGACCTCATCTCAGCTGATTACTGCGTCAAAGGACGGCCATCTCCAGAGCCCTTGACGCACACTCGGCAGGCGGCCGTCGGGAAGGTGCACCCACGGCCGCCAGCGCCCACGCGGCATTGGGCGGCACTTGCTTCCAAACTGCCTTTTTAAAAAGAAATGCTTATTCTTTATGGTTTAAATCTGTGCTTCCCAAAGGCTCTGCGGCAAAGACGAGCAGTACCTTTTCCCATCCGCCCAGACCAATGCCCGTAAAATGAAGCCAAAACAACCATTAGAGAACCCACAAATTATAAGCCCCCATGTTCTTAGATTCAACAGACAGAACTACCTGGCCAAGCAGCTCTAAGACTTTCTCGGTTTCTGTGGCCTTCCTGCGTGGCTCCCAGACCACGACTCGCTGGCTGTGGAGTCCAGCATCCCGTCCACAGCACAGCCTGCGCCTGAGAACAAGTCCGTTCGTGTCTCCAACCAACCCTGCGATATGAGCAGGAAAGAGCAGGGTTGTCCCATTTTAAGGAAGAGGAAATCAAGGCCCCCAGGGATGGTGGCCCAGTCCAGGGGTCAGAGCATGGACTCCCATCCTCGAACTCCCGTCCAGTTTTCTAAAGTGGAGGGACCCCACCCTCCTGGGCGCTGCCGACATCTCCAAGATGATGAGACCCGGGTCCCTGTCCCACCACACGGAGGCCCTCACCTTCAACCCCCTAGCCGCTCATGCCCCAGCCCCAGGGCTCTCCCTGTTGGACACAAGGCCTCACACACCCAGAGCAGGGCCAGGTACTCTGTGAGGGGACAGCTTACAGGGCCCCTGGGCCAGGAGCAGGCAGACAGATGGGTCATCCACCAGGCACACGCATGTATGCTTACACGCACGCACACACACAGCCTGCCTGCGCGTCCTCGGCTCCCACTGCTGAGTGATGACCACGTTGTGGGGTGATGGGGCGGGCCCCCCGGAAGAACTGCGGTGAGAGCCTGAGACACCAAAGACACTCGGGGGGCACCCGGGACTCGGGCAGACGAGTGAGTGTGCGGGTCCGAGGCCTTTGGGAAACGGGTGGTGGCGGTCTCTGCTCGAGTCCGACACAGAGTCCCACGTGGTCCAGGAATTCTTCTCCGGGGATTTGCCAGGACGAGGGAGCATCCGTACCCGAGTGTCCAGCCAAACACCAGGGAGACCCCCTAGTGCCCCAGCAGGAGAATGAGCAATGTGCATCCACGTCACTGCTGACGGACGGCTGGGACCCGGCGGGGCCAGAAAGGTTCCAGGCATCCCCCGTCTGCCTGTCAGTCTGCCCCACTCACAACAGTCATGCGGAGAGGCCGCGCCGGGCTCCGTGGTGGGACAGACGGTCTGCGCAGCCCACCCAGAGCTGCAGGAGCAGATGCTGACAGGAGCTGACGAGGGGCTTCCAAGTGCGGGGCCAGTGGCGGGGATGACCAGACACCGGCGGGCCCCTCTCAACCCCGGGCTCCGGCCCCACCAGCTCTGCCAGGCTGCTTCCCATGTGCTGGACACGTCCTCGGCACCCAGGACGAGATCTCGGGCAGGGCCATCTCTGTTTTCCCCATGCCTGCCCCGTGGCTGTGGCGGCACCCGCCGTCCAGTTAGCACGTGGCTGGGTCCCACCCTAATGCTCAGTGTGGACTTGGCTTTCCCGGCTGTACACTGGGCATTCGGAGCCTCCCATCTCTGAGGGTCCCTCCTCCAGCTCCTCCACCCAGGACCCCAGGCACCTGGGGGCTCCCGGCCGGTGAGCCCACACAGTGACCACCCTCAGATGTGGAAGGCAGGCACACCACCCCTGCCGGTACTGCTGGCCTCCCCGAGACGAGGACAAAGGCACTGTGCTCTCCGAGGGCTCTGAAATGACTCGTTTGGAAGGATGGGCCCATGGAAACCTTGTCGTCGCACTGAACCTGGAATTAAACGGTTCGGAGCTGGAGATCCGGTGCAGACAGCTCACCGCAGATGGGCTGCTTTCCCTCGGGAGGCTGGGGTGGCCCCACGTGCAGTGCTGCATCAGAGGCTTGTGACGGACCTGGTCCCGCTCGCTCCCCAGCCTCAGCGTCGATGAGCCGAAATCTGTTACAACCACGGAGGGACGGCATAGACGCTCAGGTCCGGGTCCTCAGCCCGCCTGCGGCTCTGGGGGCACCCACGGCTCCAAAGCCCAGGTCAGCTCGGCTCCTCCCCGTCACCTGCTGGCAGGTGTAGATCAAGCCATAGGTGCCACAGACCAGAGGCAGAAGCCACACTCAGAAGCCCGGAGCTCCTTGGGCAGGAGCCCCACGTGGGCTCCCTTGGTCCCCGGCGACCCCAGGCCTCCATCCTGACGGCAGGACCTATGACAGGTGCAAGGTGGGTCCGGACCCTGGAGGGCACCAGGGATAGGCCTCCAGGCCTGCAATCTGCCTTCCTTGCCCTGTGGGCCGACCCCTGACCTGGGCCCCTCCCCGGGGCTGGTCCCAGCCGTGGCCTGTAGGGGATCTCTCACAGGCCAGTGTGAGGGCAGGTCGGGTTGGAGAGAATCTGCCTCCTTTCGGAAGGCCAGAAAGGAATGTACTTTCCTTCACTGGGCAGTCCGGTGGCTTCTCCAGTCTGAGTCAGTGAGACGCAGAAAGTGGCCAGGGGGCTGGTCTATCCCTCCTCACCACCATCTGCCTCCCACTCCCCACTCCCGGGGCCTCTGACCCCATCCCTGAGCCCAGGACCTGCCACAGGAAGGCAGGCCTGCCCGCCCCAGCCCAGGTGTGGGATCCAAGGTCCCACAACCCACAAGTCAGGCAGGACGCAGGGGCACTCTGGGGAACTTGTGAAGGGTCAGAGGTCTCCCAGTGCGAGGACAGAGGCAGCCCCACCCGCTCCTGTCCCCCTGGGAGCCCTGTCTGCTCTGGGATACCTCGTGAGTGGCGGGGAGCTCCACACCCCGTGAGTGCAGAAATCGGAGCAGCAGCTCTCTCTCGGGTAAAGTGGGGAAGGGGTCTGCTCTCTCCCCACCCCAGGAGGGAGGAGGGCGAGGGGACCCGGCGGGAACGTAGTGGGCTGTGTTTGCCGAGCGACATGAGGAACTGGCTGCACGACGGGACACAACCGTCCAGTGCGGTTGGTTCACGGGCTGGAAGGAGACTCCAGAATTCCTGGCCCCTGCAGAGGGGCTGCCCCGGCCTGGGGGACCCCAGGCAGTGTCCCCGTCCGCCGCGACCGGCAGGTCAGCAGCAGAGCCCCTCCACAGAGGTGCAGAGACGCACACTGATGGTCTCATTTCTGGTGATTACCGGAGTGTCGGTCAGGCTGTCCCTCCCCTCCCTGTCACACCTGCTTCCTGTGAGAGCCTGACAAGCCTCTTGACCCTTCCATCGGCCTCCGGGAGCGCAGGAACACGCAGAGCCACGGAGCCACGGACACGTTTCTCAGACTTGGCATTTAATTACCTCCGCGTTGCTCTTGTGCCTGGCGGGCAGGTCTGTCACCACAAGCCTCACACCAAGGCCGCAGACGCTAGAGTGTCCCAACGGCAGCAGGACGCGCAGCCCTGCAAGGCAGTGGGCCCCCCCTCTGACAGCCGTGCCTTTGGGGGCCCGGGCCGGGCCTCGGGCTGAAGCCCCATCTCCCCTGCGGCCCACCGTGCGCACCTGCCGGTTTGGCCCTAACCCAGGAGTGCCGCTCTCCATGGAGCCTGAGCTCTCAAGGCAGGGAACCGTGATTCTTTTGCAAACACTGGCTTTATATGCAGGGTTTCCTGTTTTTCAAAACTCTCAAAAAGTGAGGTCTCATCCCTTTGGGGAAGGAGAGACATCTCTCCACAGCCAGCTGGGCCGTGCCATGGGGGCGGGAGCCGGAGGAGGCGGGAGGGTGGTGGGCGACTATGGAGCCCTGGGCTGCTCGGCTCAGGGTGTCCCCCTCCCAAAGTCATTCCCAGGCACCTCACAGGACTTTCATGAAGCTCTGAAAACCAACACATCTGGGAATTGCTTTGAAACAACTTAGAACCTGGGTCTTGGCCGAGAAGGGGAGCTGCTTTCCATGCCCCTCGGCCACCCCAGCCCTTTCTGCCCCGGGCTGTCCACCCAACAGACCCCATCCCGGGGGCCCCAGGACACAGCGGGCGGTGTGGCCTCCATTGAGGCGGGGTGTGAGGGGATCTCGGCCCCTTCTCATAGCCCCTGTGCTCCTGTGGCCACCGGACGGCCACCAGAAAGACAGACCCACTGCCATCCCAGCACTCAGGCCTGCCCGATGACCCCCCCCGCCCCGAGACGCTCCCATTTCTGTCATTAGCTGTTCTCTCTTTGGTAACTTTTTATCTTACTCATTTGGGATTGTGTATTGGGTAGAAGAAGCCCCAGGCACGTTGGCCCCAAGCGGGTCAGAGTCTCACTCTGCTTTCCAGAGCGCACCCAAGCGAGGGCTTGGCGGAGGCCTCTCTATACCTGAATACGTGTGTGTTTCCGGGAACCGGACGCCGTCTTGTGATCCCATGTCACCAGCACCAGCGCATGGGTCGAGGGCCTTGCCCGGGGTGTCCGGGACAGAGGGCAGAGCCAAGGTCGGGTGCCGGGGTCCTACCGGTGCTATCCACGTGGTGTGCACACCGTCCCAGACTCAGCTCGCCACGCCGCGGTTACTGACCCAAGACGCCACCGCCTAAGGCCTCCATCCCTCTGCTCTCCCTGCAAAGCCTCTATAACCCTTTTGATCACGATTCCAAGTGCTCGAGAATTACCATGAAGAACGCCCATGCACCCACCCCCCAGATTTCACAGATGTTAACATTTTGCCATCTGTTCCAAACCATCTTTCTTTGGAAAGAAACGGAGTGTCAGCGGCAGCACCTGCCCCTTCCCCATCCGCCGGCTCCCCGCAGGACCAGCTCTGCTGGAAGTGGGGTCTCTCCTCCCGAGGGCCCCATGCTTTCCCCACACACGTGCGTGTCCATAAACACTGTATCTCGCGGCCTTGGGTGCCTCTGCGTTTGCACGAAAGGCCTCACCCCGAGTGCGCCTCTGCATCTCTGCTGGCTCAGCCACCGGGCCACGTGGACACCCGTGGCTGCTGCCCCCTCGCCTTCCCTGCTGCTGCTCCCCGCCTCTGCCAGCAGACCTCGGCTTCCACATCAGCCTCCTTCTAGGACACGCGGTCCTGCCCTGCGTTTCGGTTTCCAGCAGTGCTGCACTGGGAGAACTTTCCAGAACATCCCCATTGTGCCAGAGCACATGGCATGAGCGATGATGGGTCCAGAACCCTTTGCACCTCAGTGTCACCAGCTCTGCCAGAGCAGTCTCCCTGCACGGAGTGCGCCCAGCTGTGTGCACGTGTCCCCCTCACCCACCAGACAGCCCTGTCCTGCCAATCGACAAGCATCCTTGTTGCTGTGACCCGCACGAGCCGCTCGGGGGCCCGCATCTTCCTGCGTCTCCGCGGGTCACCCCTGCCTCCTCCCCAGCACCGTCTGCTGGCCCCGCAGGTAGCAGACGTGTGGTCAAACAGGGAAACTGAAGCCAGTCTACGGAGTGGGGGCCGCAGCTCCCAGAGACCCAGGTGGCAATCGCTCCAATGCCAGACGGGGGAAGAAGAGGGGTGCCCTGACCCCAGACCCCAGAAGAGGGCACATGTGTCACATCTCCCCGCATGGCTACCCAAAGCCAGGGCACAAGGAGCCCAGGGCACAGGCAGGGAGGATGGGGCCGGAGGACGGGGACCTCCAGCCCCTGTCCCTAGCCCCGTTGGGCAGTGCCCAGGTTGGCCTTCACCCTGACATGCACCTGGGTCTGGCCTTGGGCTCAAGCCCCCCAAGCCTGGGTTGCCTCATCTCTGAGTGGGGAAAAGCAACAGGACCTCCTGCGCGGCTGGGGTGCCCAATGGAGCCTGGGGCACCAGGAAGCTCGGGGCGGGGGGCGAGCAGGCAGGGTCTCCTCCAGGGAAGGGAGTGGGACCCCGGCCGGCCAGGAAAGGACCTGGACGACTGGGCCTGCAGCCACACAGCTACCCAAAGGCAGGCTGCTCTAACACACGCTTTCCCGAGGGTGACTGGGCTGGACCTGTAAGGTTGTGGCAGGCATGAGCTTGCCTTCCCAGAGAAGCTTCCAGAAAAGTGGCCTGGGGGACAAAAGGGTTTCCTCCTCAATTGTCTCTTCAGAGAGCCCTGGGTTCAGGACAGGTTTTTGGAAGGCTTTCATCCTGGTCTTGATGTCTCTAGAGGACAGACACGACCTCTCGCTTCCCACCGTCCCCTCCCCTCCTGAAAGTCTATGGTCCCCAGGGGACGCGTGAGGCGCCAGGGGCCAGACCCGAGCAGACCTGAAGGAGCCTGTCCACAGCAAGGGTGCGTCGGGGGCCACACGGGAGCCACGGCACAGATGGGAGCAGGACCGCACGTGGGCCGCGGGGGTCTGATGACTCATCCTTGGGTCTTCACGGCTGCAGAGCATGAGCCGGCCAGACAGCCAGGAAACACGGCAGCGCCCAGACCCACGGACCGGAAACCAGACCCACGGACAGGAAATCAGAGTGGGGGAGTTCCCGACAGACACGGGAAGTTGGGGAAGTGAGTAAGAGGAAAGGCAGGATGCGTGGTTCATGGGAAGCGAGCCCAGCACATTGGTGGGTGCTGCGGTCCCCACGACCGCAGCAGGACGGTGGCTGCAGGCTGTGCAGAGAAGACGACGTGGGATGCAGGACACGGAGAGACTCAGACGGGGAAGGCAGGAGCCCGGAGACAGGGGATGCTAGGCGGCCTTCCACCAAACAGCTTGGACACGGCCGCGCTCTCAGCAGCCGGTGCCACTGGGGGCAGAAAGGCCTGGGGTGCAGAGGCCGTGACCGCCCTCAGCCAGCGTTAGTGTGCCACCACCTGCGACGTGGAAACAGGCGTCGACAGGCCTCCTGCGACTGGCAGACCTAGCACCGCGGCCAGTCCCTAGGATGCAGGGGTTCTAATGACAGGGACACGGGCATGGCCTGGTGGGCAGCAGAAGCGAGCACCCCAGAATTCCCGAGCACACGCCCCCCCACTCCAGCGCGGAAGGAAAAGCTTCCACGAACAGGCGGCGTGGGATAAACACGTCCCTCACACGCACAAGCTCTCGGAATGCCGAGATCTCGTCCTCTGATCACAGAGCCGTCCGGCCCACGGTCGGGCCCGAGAGAAGCAGCGGGGCGTCGAGCAAAACCTTCCGGAAGCTCTGACTCTCACGGGGCTCACGGAAGGTGTCGGCGGAGCCCGGACACGTCTGGTGCGGCCAGGTCACAGCACCGCACGCGTCAGCGTGGGGACCGCGGCCCCCACGCAGGTACCAGCAGGTGCGAAGGCGCCGTGACGGTTCTGGAAAAGAGAGAGAAGCTGGAGACGCGTCCGTCTGAGGCACCATCGGAAGGACGGACTGAAACAAGCGGCTCGAATCGAACGCGAGTGAAGCAGAAACGCACGCGCCGGGGAGGGTGGGAAACCCCGAAGCCCCTGCGTGGGGGAAAGCGAGCAACAAAACGGACACACTTTTGGAATACTGATGGGAAGTAAAGACACGAAACAGAGAATGTGAGGGATGAGCCGGAACCGCATGCGCGGCTCCGTCTGCCGCGTTAGGAGGGTGAGGGTGTCCGACCAGGAATCCGGAGCTTTCCGCCAGTAGCGAAAGCTTAGGTGCCATTGGCAAATTCGTGGATTAAGTCACCTCCTACCCCTGACCACCGTGGATAGACGAGCACTGAAGACGCTGGGTCAGTAGTTTGCCGTCTTCCCCCAAGAGAACACAAGGCCCAGAAACTGTATCCGGAGACTTGATGAGTTTTCACACAAAACATCTGGGACCAAATCAAAAAGTGCCCATTCGTCCGAGAGACAGACCCAGAGAGGAGAAAACCGGGAGAGGTGGGAGCAGGTGGGTCTGGCGGGCGGCCCCTCACCCACCCAGCCTCCCCGGGGAGGACATGCTGGGCACGGGCTGGCATCCCCTTGGGCCAGCTGCGAGGCCGTCCCATCCCATGTCACCTGCAGGGGAGGAGGCGGCCCAGGGCGAGGGGTGGGGCGCTGGGAGTTAGGGCTGGGATTTTGCGTGGCCTTCCCTACTTTGGGGTGACCTGTCCAGGGATCCCCACTTCCCTACTGATGTGCTGGTGCCAACGCTCCAGGCCTTCACCAGCCCCACATGCCGGCTGCCCGCCCGCGTGAGAAACACCTGGGGGGGGGGGGCGCCTGGGTGGCTCAGTGGGTTAAAGCCTCTGCCTTCGGCTCAGGTCATGATCCCAGGGTCCTGGGATCGAGCCCCGCATCAAGCTTTCTGCTCTGCGGGGAGCCTGCTTCCTCCTCTCTCTCTGCCTGCCTCTCTGCCTAGTTGGGATCTCTGCCTGTCAAATAAATAAAATATTTAAAAAGAAAACAAGAAACACCTGGGCCGCCACATGGCAACAGGGCAGACCTCCGAAGATGGAGACAGACAAGAGCCTACACACCCCCAGCCCCATGCAGCATACCTCCCTCCAGGGCACAGCCACATCCCCAGGCTCGGCCCTCCCTCAGCCCCACTCCCCCTGCTTCCCTCCAACCAGGCAGGAGTCTCTCTTCTCCCATGACCTTCCAGGAGAAGGCAGGTACCTGCCTGCCTTGTGGCTCCCACCCAGCCCTAGGCTGGGCCACCTGCTGCCACACGGGGCCGGGCTGCCAGCCCTGGGGACGTTTGGCAGAGCCAGACTTGTTTCCTGCCCCCAAAGACCTGGAGCCTGGAGCCCTGCCACACACAAACCTTCTTCTTCCCAGCTGATGGCACATGGCCATCCTCCCAGGGCCCTTGGGGGAGGACAAGGACTTGGCCCAGCTGTGCCGCTCCCAAAGAGTTCCTCCTCCCTATGCCATGCCCCCCGAGATGGGAATGCAGCCTCCCACTTCCTTCTGGGCCCTCCCAAGTCGGGAACCCCCGCAGCAGCATCAGGGTGGGGACAGCGGACCGGACCGCCCCCCTCCCAGCCCTCTCTGGGCTCTGACAGTGACAACCTCCTGATCACAGGGGAGGGAGCTGCCTCTGGCCAGAGGTTTGGAAACCCGGGCACAGCTGATGGCATAAGCTTGCTCAGCAGATTGTGGCCGGCACTAAGGGGCAAGGTCTGGCAGTGGGGACACCCAGATGGCCTTCACCTGCACGGGAGTGTGCACCCCGGAAGGAGGGGCACAAGTCTCATTCTCCAGCACAGGTGGGCAGGTGCACGGAGATAACATCCCGACCAGAACCCGCAAGGCAAAGCTCGCTGTCAGGCACTGGGGAGCACGGGGCTCAGTGGGGAGGCTGTCAGCATGGGTCAGACACCACTGTTTGGTGGGGCCACTCCGGCCCAAGGCTTCCTGTCTCTCCAGCATCAGTCATGTGTGGCAGGGGCCAGAGATGAAGGCGTGGGAAGCGTGTCCGGTGTCACCACGCCGCTGACAGCAGTGGTAGCAGCAGAGGTGAGGGGGGGTCCTTGCGGCTTCTTCCTAATGCTCAGGCCTCCAAGCACCTGCTCCGTGTCTGACCGAAAAGCTCTTAGTGGGCAGGTGGGGAGGGGGTGACGGGTGCAGAGAAGACGGGGGAGGGCATGAAGGAAGGAGCAAACACTGCCTTGCTCCTGGAAACTCCCCACACAGTGGAGGGGTGACCGCAGGGCAGGGATGGCCTGAGCCAGGGCCCTCTGGCTGGGCTGGGCCTCGCTCCGTGGCATCACCGGCTGCCTAGAGGCCGTGCCGAACCCATGACGGTCCACCTGCCTGCCGCACGTCTGCCTCCCCGGCCGAGCCAGCACCAGAGCAGGGGGAGGGAAGCCGGACACGGGCCTCGGGCCCAGAACTGAAAGGACGGCGGAAGACAATCGCAACCATCCATTCTATCTTAACATAATACATTTAACTCAAAATTAAAGCCAAACAAATCCACAAATAAATATCAAAACCTTCAGATAAAGACAGGATCCGGGACGGTTGGCATCGCAGCAGGGGTGAGCCATGGGGGATCCCAAAGCCACAGGCAACATCACACCGTGGGAACGGGGAGCCTCCCCACGACCACCCAGCAGCCCCCATGCCCCAGGCCGCACCCCGTCGACGAGCCCCAAGCTCTCCCACGGGCCGCCGGTCGTCTCCTCGCGCGGCCGCTGCAGGGTGCACACGCGGGGGCGTCACTCAGAGCACCCCCGCCCGCAGTGCCCACCCCCAGCCTGCCCTCCGGTGCCCCGCGGCGGCGAGGCAGGCAGCGCATCTACTGGTGAGGGGAGGAAGGAGGCTGGCCGCCGCGGGGCAGATTGATGGGCTTAATTTAATTTATTAATCAGCCGAGAGCCATGCGAGGACAGGCGCCGTGGAAGGCGGCTTGCGGCGTGAGGTCCCGCCAGCCGAGCTGCTAATACAAATTTGCTCAGCTGTGACAGACGCCGGCCGCTCCGGCTGGGAGGAAAAACCCACGCCTGGCCCGTCGTTTTCTTGCCGACAGAGCTAAACGCTCTCTGGGGCCTGCCCCAGGCGACAGGCAGTGGGCTGCCACGGCCCCGAGGCTAAGCCCTGGGCAGGGGTCCCACCTGAATTTGAATCCAGCTCCATGGGGGCCGCGTGACTTCAGGCTGGGGCTCAGGGCTGCTGCTCCCTCGTCTCAGGGTGGGGTGGGGCTGAGGGGGGCAGGGCTCTGGGGCCAGGGAGTCGGGGTGGCCCGGAGTGCGTGGCCACAGCTCAGAGAAGCCTGGGCCACCACCCGGGTGGCACCATCCCAGAAGGGGGAGCCCTGGGAGCCCTCGGGGCAGGCGGCTTTGTCTCAGGGCTGGAGGTGCTGGGGGTGAGAGGCACGGGGGGCGCAGAGGCAGGAGAGGCTACAAGCTGAGGCCGTGGGGATGGACGGGCCTTCTTGGGGTTGGACAGACGTGAGCCTTCCACAGTGTCCCCTAGAAATGAGGAACCGTTCCCCAAGGGCACGAGGCTTAGTTGGGGCAGAGCCCGGGCTCCACACACTCTCTTGCCTCCAAGCAATTTTAAAAGGTCATCGATCGGGCCTATGTCTGATCGAGGACCCACGTGTTGTAAGGAGCTTGCACGACTCTGAGAGAAGGACAAGCCGCCCAACTTGTGGCCCAACGGGCCACAGTGACCGTGTCCTGACAGTGGTTGCGGTGGTGGTCCAGGACTCCGTGATCACACTGAACACCTCAGGACTGTGTGCTTCCGGGGGACAAATCGTATAGAACGTGAATTCTACCTCGAAAGCGTTACAGAAGCGAAGGACGTGTAGTTCATCCGTATTTGTTACTGTTACTAGATGTTAAACACAATCTCGTGAACGAGGAAACGCAGAAACGAAACTCACTGAGGTGTGAATGAACGTGTAAATCGACACCGGATTTGTTAGAAACGAGTCCCCTCCACCTCTCCCAGCGTCGGGCAGACGGGGTCCCGACTCCTGGCTTCGACCGGCTCTGACGCCCACCGCCAGGCCAGTCCCAGGGCTGCAGTCACGGCCCCCGACCCCACGTGGGTGTCAGCAGCCACGAGACCGGTGACAGCCACGCCACGGATGCTGGGAGAATCTTCGCGTTGTGATGCCGGTGACGGCTTCCGCCTCTCGAGTCTCTGCTCAGACACCCGAGGTGGCACTCTGCAGCGTCCCGTTAGCTACACCCTAAGGACCCCTGCAGAAGCCATAACCCTAACCACAAACACGACAGTCCTAGCCCGAGGGCGGGCGCCAACTTGAAGCCGGGGGCTTGGCCACAGCCCCACACCCAGTCCACCTCCTCCAAGAAACCCCACTCATCAGACACTCCTCTGGCTGGATTTCCACACCTTCACCCACTAGTGCCATATGCGTGCCTGCTCTGCGTGGCCGTCGGGGGTCGCGCTGTCAAGGGAGGGGACAGGACGGCGGGCAGTCCCCAGGGAGGTGTGGAGCAGGGATCCCAGCAGTCTCTTCTGCACATGGCGTCCGAGGTCCAGAGGGTGGACGGGCCTTGCGGGCCTGCGGTGCACAGAGACAAGGGGAGGGGCAGGGAGAGCAGAGGACAGGAGGGACGGGGGGAGAGCAAGGGCCGCGTGTTCCAGACAGGGGGGTGGGAGGGTGCAGGTGGAGGGTGGGGAAAGGGCCCAAGGACTTTGGTCCTTGATGCCGTGGGCCCCAACACCCCTGCCTGTGCCCCCACTGTGGAAGGGGTCACTGTTTCTGTCTCTGTAAGAAGGTGGGAACGTTCTGGAATCTTAATAAAAGAAGATGGGAGGCAGGCCTTCTGGGGAGGAGCTTCCTTCCAAGACATGGAGCTGGGGGGACAGATGCTGGGAGGCAGCTTAGATGCCCCCATCTGTAACTGGCTCCCGGCCCCCGCCTTGGGGGTGCCCCCAGCAGGTCTGTTCATCCCTGCTCTGCTCTGGAGGACTCGAGGCCCCGGGCCCCCAGTTGCAGGCGGGCAGGAGTGGCAGGGCCAGCCGACAGCCCCTGGCCCTGACCCGGGCCACCTCCTGCAGGCCGTGGGGCCAGAGGCCGTCAGCACGCCGGGCATCAGTGCCGGCGTCGGGAACCCCCCGGGACCTCTCGGTGGCTTCCAGCTTCCCCCAGTTGGACAAAGCTTATTTATGTTTGTTTTTCTCTTTCCGGTGGTTTCTGTCAGCACTGGTGATAGATGGGCACATGTTGATGGATTTTCAATCTGCTCCCCATAAAAAGATTGTATTCTGACTACTTTAATGCTTTGTGTCAAGTGTGCAGGCCTGGTGTGATCACTACTGAGAAAACATCTACCGCTCCACGGGGCTGCTCCCCCCTGGATCCCGGGAGGCCCCCGCGTGGCGCCCTTCCTCCGGGAGCTGGTGGCGGCAGGAGGGGAGCTCGGGAAGCTGGGGAGAGGGACAGGGTGGCCTCTCTGGGTCATCAGAGCCTGTGCTGTCTTTCCCTGAGACAAAGTCCCTGTCCTGCCACAGGGTGCCCTGTCCCCTCCCCGGGGACCAATGCCCACCTGTCCTTCCATTGCTTTCTGGCCTTAGAAGGAGAAGGGGTCTGAGTCAGAGGGGGTGGCTGTGGGAGAGACACACCAGCGAAAGGCCCGCTGTCATCAGCGTGTCCTCGTATCTGCCTGGCGGAGACTGGAATTCTCACCAGCTACAAGGGAGACCCTGTTTCTCCACGTAGGGACTAGCAGCCAGCTCTGCTCCGGCAGCAAGGTCCAGCATAACGCCAGAGCGCAGACCCCACTCAGTCCCTTGGGATGGTGGCCCTCCCCAGGCCTGGCTGGAATGGGAATGGCCAGGACACGGTGTGCTCATGCACACACACACAGAGACACACACACACAGAGATATCTGCACACACACAAACACAGACACACACACACCCCAGCTACCAGCTCAGACAGGTCCCTGGGTGCCAGCTGATCTCTCCCACTGGGCACAGGCTCTGGCTGCAGAGCTGAGGCTCGGGGCCACACAGAGGACACCCTCAGGGTTAGGGGGCTACACAGCGACTGCTCCGGGCGGCAGTCTGAGGACCCAGGTAGGAAAGAGCTAATTCTGGCAGAGTGACCAGGCCTGGGGGCGGACACCCCAGAGGGCTGGCTGTGTGTCGTCTCCCTCCCAACACACAGAGAGGTAGCTAAGCATCCTGACTGCCCTCATTTTGCAGACAAGAACACTGAGGCACAGAGAGGTCAAGGAACTTTCCCAAGACCACACAGCCTCTCCGTGCTGGGCCAGGACTCAAACGCAGGCAAGAGCATCCAGTCATTTGCAAAACCGTAAGGTTTCTGGAACCGAGGAAAGTGCAGACAGGAGGGCTTTGCGAACACCAGAGGCCTTCAGCAGGGGACGGGTCTCGGCTCTGTGCACTCAGAGCCCCTAAAAGCCCCCGAGACACCGATTCCTCTGAGCCTCTCTGGGGCATCGCTTCCCACCTGACTCCCTGGAAGACCCCCATGTCTGGTTTGTTTGTTGTTCAAGAAAGCACCCAGAGCAGCTGGCGATGGATACGTAGACTGTGGGCCCAGTCCACTGGGCGCTCTCCCCCGGCCGTGTCTACACCCCGGCCACGTCTACACCATCAACCAGCACCTTAGCTCCACTGCCCCTGCCCCGATGCCAGCCACCCCCGTCTCCACCAGCAGGCCCCACCAGCTGCCTGCGGCCTGCCCACACGTTTCAGGTTTCCCGTGTACTGCTGGTGAGTCTCTGTCATCCTCCCCCGAGCGAGGGGGACGGTACGCAAATATCTGTGTACGTGGGCGTGACGGGCACACTCGAGGTGCGTGCGTACGCGTGCCAGTCTTTAAACCCCATAAACTGTTCCTCTGACCTAATCTGGAGCTCACGATCCGTACTGAAGGCGGGGGGGGGGGTCGCATGCAGGCTCTTCAAACCCCACCACCCCCTCCGGCGGCCGGCTCGCTGGCGTGCTGGCTTCACCCACTGGTGCCGTGATCAGACCACGCGTGTGTTTAAGGCAAAGGGGGACAAGACCCATTTCTAAAAGACAGTGTGCGAGCGAGGGTCTGAGCCTCCCGAGGGGGTGGGCTGAGCCCCGTGGCCCTGTTCCAGAGAGTTCTCTACACCGCAGGGCTGGGCCCAGAGCCCTTCTCCTGGGGTGGCCGGGTTCGCTCAGCCCTTGGCCTCCGTGTATCCTTCTGGGGCAGGTCCTAACTGCTGGCCCCAAACCCTCACCCAATACCTGGAGTCCCAGGGGAGCCCCGACTCTCACATCACAGATGGAAGCTCCCTTGTCCAGTTTCCAGCACCCACTCCCGGCGCAAGGGGTCCATTTTCTGTCAGCTTCCCCAGGAGAGTCAGACGACACGATACCTCGTCCCAGCAGAGGCTCCCCGGACCCTGGACCGACGCCCACAGATTCATCGGGATGGGGAGAAGGGGGGGCTGTGCCGAGCACAAGCCCCCCCAGACATCTCATGGCTCACTCCCCGAGCTGGGTTCCCGCCAGAGTCTGCCGCGGCCAGTGGCTGTCGGGGCAGCACCTCCCAGGCTGAGACCCAGAGGCTCGGTCTGGATCCCTCTGTGGCCACAGCCATGGCCTTGGAGGCGGCTGTGGCAGGGGAGAGACAGCGAGGCCGCTCAGAGGCCAGGCCCTCACTGCCCCCCTCCATGCCGCGAGCGGTGTGGGTGACCCCAGCGGCAGGTGGTGCGGCCTCGTTTCCTCATCTGCAAAATGGGGAAGCGATCGTCCCTAGTTCAGGCTCGTACTGAGGATGAAAACAGGTTAATACACAGGCAGAACATGTGGGCGAGTGGGCGCGGCGGGGGTCCCATGAGGGTTGTCACTGTGATCATCAGCACTCCGGTCCGTCTGGCTGCTCCCACCAGATGAAGTGTTGTTTGGAGCAAAGATAGCACCTTCTTCTCCTCCAAGGCCCCCACCACACGGAAGGGTTGGAGCTGTGCTCCCACACTGAGCTGAGTGTGACTCTGGGCAGGTGGAAGCTTCCAGAATTCCGAGGTAGCTTCCTCAGTCTGGCCTGGGGGCACCAGCCTGCAGCGCAGCTCCGGCCCCTGCAGCACTCAGGATGTGGACGTTCCGTCTGCCAGAGGGCAGGAGGCTGGGCTGTCCCAGGAGCAGGTGGTCCGGCTGCTTTTCCAGGGCTAACCCCAGTCCCCCAACGAGCCCTGGGAGTGACGAGGACATGGCACAGTTTGGCCCAGAGCAGGGCTTTGCCTACAGGTAGGGATTCAATTTCATTACCGCCAGCACCCCTGAAGGGAAGGAACAGGCTCTTCTCTAAAGCCCCAGCCCCCAGGGACAGGGAGAGTGGGGAGGGGACCTAAGAGGGGGCCAAGCGTGTGTGGCGCTCCAGCCCCGGAACCAGGCCTGCTCCAGGCCATCTTGCCACGTCTGTGACGTCCAACACAGTGGGGCAGTGAGGCGGTTCGAGGTCACACCTCGGTCCCTGTGGTCAGACAATGACCTCAGGCTGGGGGCAGTGAGGGAGGGACACCTGGCCCCAGACCACCAGCAAGGAAACAGCAGAGGCTGGCGCGAACACACTTTCTCCCTGAGCACATTTCATGAGTGACCCCATCACACCCCATCCCTCTGAGTCGCCATGTCCAGCTTGTTAAGACTTATGTCTGGGCCAAGCCAGCGGGACTGTCTCTGGAGCCCAGAACGAGGTGCGCTAAGGGAAAGGGGCGCTTAGACTACACACACATGGTCCTCCTTCTTCCGTGAAAAGATGTTCACTCCCAGGGGTACAGAAGATCTTCTCCAGAATGTGGGTGTCCTTAGCAAAGCCAGGGTGCCAGAAACTCCCACAGTGTGGACGAAAGAGTGGGTCTGACCCACAGCCGCAGCCATCTCCCTGCATAGGGGGTGCACACAGTAGGTGCTTGTGTGAGTTTCCTGGGATCTCTGTGCCGGAGCACCGCAGGCTGGGGCTGCCACGACAGAAAGGTACCTCTTACTCATGGGTGCTGGAGGTCCACCATCAAGGTGTCAGCCGACGGGCTTTCCTTCTGAGTCCCCAGGCTTCTCTACTGGGTGCTGGGTGGTGCTTTCTCCCTGGGTCCCCACACGGACTTCCCTCGATTACATCTGTGCCTACTCTCCTCTTCTTATAAGGACCCCAGTCCCAACGTATAAGGACTCACCCTAATGACCTCATTTTAACTTAATCCCTTCTCTAAGGACCCTACCTACAAATAGAGTCACACTCCAAGCTTCTTGGAGTTAGGAGGGCAACACCGGGACGTTGGGGGGGCAGAATTCAATCCGTAACAGCGCTCAATAAACTCCTGTTGAGGTGTTGACAATGGTGGCGAGGACGACGAAGAACGACCCATAGGTGTCTGACCAGGAATAAACACCTCCGACACCTCCACTAATTGTCTCACCAAGTCTTCAAGAGGCCTTTCTAGGTACAGAAGCCAGAACTCAGAGAGGATCAAGAACTTACCAAGGTCCCTGGCCAGGAGCCAAAGCCAAGACAAACCCACCACAGTGCCAGGCTCTTCTCTACCACAGTGGCTGTGGTGTGCTGGGATGCCTCCAGAAATAATAACCCAAGTACCCTATGTGCTACCACGGCCAAGCACTGTTCCGAGTCATTTACAGCCTTCACATGATTTCATCTACCTTCATGATAATTATGTGAGCCAGGCATCCTTATTCCTTTCTCATAAATGACATAATGAAGGCCAGAGAGGAAGTAATTTGACTTACTGCTCAAAAGAGGCTTAGATGAATGGATAGACAGATGGGGGGTGGGTGGATGGATAGGTAGAGGGTGGAAGGACAGGTGGATGATGGGTGGATGGATGGATGATTGGATATGTAGGTGGAAGGACAGATGGATAGTGGGTAGATGGATAAGTAGATGGGTGGATGCGTGGATAGATAGATGGATGGACAGATGGATAGGTAGATGCGTGGGTGATTGGATAGATGTATGACTGGATGGGTGGATGGATGGATGGACAGACGGATGGTGGATGAATGGATAGGTAGATGGGTGGATGAGTGGATAGTAGATGGACAGATGGATGATCGGTAGATGGAGGGATGATTGGATCGGTGGATGGATAGATGGATGGATGACTGGATGAATGCGTGATGAATGGATGGACAGATGGATAGTGGGTGGATGGATTGGTAGATGGGTTGATGGATAGATGGATGAATGGACGGACGGATGGACGGATGGATGGGCAGATGGATGCGTGGATGGATGGGTGGGTAGATAGATGATTGGATGGGTAGATAGAAAGATGGTTGGATGACTAGACAGATGGATAGTGGGTAGATGGATAGGTAGATGGGTTGATGGGTAGATGGATGGATGGACAGACGGATGGATGGATGGATGGATGGATGACTGGATGAGCAGATGGATGGGTGGATGGACGGATGGACAAGTGCTCAATCAGGATCCATATCCTAGCTACAAATAATAGTAGGGAAGGCCTGGTGAGGTGAGGGTAACAGCACCAGTGACTAGCCTGTAAATATTCCTGGTCAAGGGTTCTGGTCCAGCAGGTCTGCCCTGACAGGGCATCATTAACAATGATCCAGCTGTAAAGCAGCCAAAGATCAATCATTTCTGTGAAATACGTAAATCTCTGGGCAAGCACCACGCTTCTTCTCTCTTGGAAGAAAGAGCTCTTCCACAGTCACCAGGGAGTCCAGTTCACCAGACGGACCAACGGCACTGATAAGACGGCTGCAGGTCATGTTCACGGGCCCAAGGGCCTGGAGCAGACACCTACCGGGCTTGAGGCACAAGGTCGTTGCCATAGAAGCAGAAGACATCTCTGAGCCTGGGGGTCTGACTTGCCAACTACCAGTCTATCTGTTAAAGGAGACCTCCAGGAGGCTTCAGGTAGCCAGACCGAAATACATACAAGGTCATTGGCATCATGACCGGAACCCGGACGGAAACAGGTCTTCCAGGTTCCTGGGACCCTGTGTCTGGGGGGCCAGGGCTGGCAGGGAGGAGGCCCAGGACCTTGAGGAACTGATGGCCCAGTGGGAGCCTGAGTTCCTACAGCTCAGCTGTCAGAGCTCCGAGGGCATCCCAGGCCCACCTGGGAGGGCCATGGTCTGGGTCTGAGGACGAGCCGGAGCTGGCCAAGAGGCAAGAATGGGGAATGTCCAGGATAGAGGCAGCAGCAAAAGCCCAGAGAGCAGAAGGCCCATGTGGAAGCCATAGAGCCCTCACTCCTCCTCCAGAACCTTCCATACAGGTAAGGCCAACAGCTTCCAGATGCATGTACATGCTACCCAGGCAGGGACACAACCATTCAGACTTGGGGTCTGCACCTTGCCTGCACCTGCACCCAGGACCTTGCCTCCCTGGGCTCACAGTCCACATCAGCAGAAGCCATGGGAGTCTCCAGGGGCCCTGCCCTGCCTTCCCAGTTGGGCCACCGCTACACACAACTCTGGGCCACACCAATGACACTGTGTCTCCACAGACAGCTGTCGCTGGAGAGCAGCTGTGGGCAACTTGCACAGCCGTACATGGAAGCCCGGAGATCAGCGGAGTCCCAGCTCCTGCAGCAAACACTGGTTGAGGAGCCCCTCACCAGGACCTCAGCCACTCCAGCTACGCGCTCCAACCCTCAGGCTGCCCCAGGGACTGACAAGCAGACCAATATCCAGACACATCGCTTGTCCACTCCGGTGCTGCTGAGGAACGTAAAAGCTCACTTTTGGCCCCAGAAGGATATGGGTGCGGCTGGTACCCTATGGTACGAACTTGCAACAGACTCTCACTCCGTGAATGAAGTGTGTCCAACCTGGACACCGGACGGGGACAGATGCTCTCCGTGGACTGGAGGAGGAAGGGCGGGCTGTGGAATCGTGTGTGGCTTATTTTTGGTGAAATACACGCTAAGTTTATAAGGTGCGTAGACATAGCCCAGAGGTCTCTGTGCCAAGCCTGGGCCGGAGATGCCAGAGCAGCGGGCTCCCAGAGCACCGCCCGTGCCCTCGTCCTGGCCCGCATTTTCTCCTGATCCCGTGACGGGGGTGGCTGGCTCGAGCTGCTCTCCACAAGCCCAGAAGATGCCACCCAGGTGGAGAGACTTCCTGGGAATGTCTGAGAGGCCCGAGTCCCCAGGGCCCAGGTATGGCGTGAACACTTACTTGCATGGGGCCGGGAGTTGGGGCCATTTCCCAGGGGCCTTCATCACCTCGGGGGTGAGGACATTCACGCCGTCCCAGGGAGGATGGAGCAGAATCAGCAGCAGCTGGACCCAGCCGGCTCCACCTCGCAGCCCCGGCAGCCCCGGAGTTTCTAGAAGCTGAAGAGAGGACCCCGGGCAGCAAGGAATAAAGGCTGGGAGTGGTCCAGCCCACTCACCGCAGTGGTGCCCAGACAGGCTGGCTTAAAGCGGAGGTGGCCGGGACCCTCAGAACAAAGCTGGCCGAGCCTCGGCCGTCCCAATGCCACCTGCTCCGCGTGACACCTCAGCACACCCGACGGGCACCCTCCCACGGCAATGTCACACGGCTGCGCAAGGTGCGGGCCCCACAGTGGGAGCTCACGAGGTGGACGCAGGCCCGGGACGTCTCCTGTCCAGAGGCGGCCTGGACAGCCTCACTCACAAGGGACCAGGGTCCTCCCGAGGGCAGACTCCCTTTAAGACCAGCAGCCCCGCAGCCCCGGAGAAACGGGAAGGACTCAGAAGGGCTATTCCTCCTGGGGCTGCTGGAAGTACAGATGACCGGCCCACGCAGGCTGCCACCTCTGTTTCCTTTCGTTATCTCCACCGAGTTCCCTCCCACCGCCCAGCCCCTTCTGCTCCTGACCTCCACCTTCGTGCCTGCCAGGCTCGTGGCCCGAAGCAAACCCAACCGTTGGATCTGGACATTCCCGCCATCGCGCAAGCTGGGTTACGCTTTGTTGAGGATTTATTTGAGAGGGAGTATGTGTGAGCGCATGAGCCAGGGAAACAGCAAGGGGAGAGGGAAGCAGACTCCCCGCTGAGCAGGGAGCCCGATGCGGGACTCGATCCCAGGACCCCGGGATCATGATCCAAGCCGAAGGCAGATGCTTAACTGACTGAGCCTCCCAGGCGTCCCCTGGAGGGTTCATATCTGCAGAAATCTTTGCCTTTGTTGCTGTCAAAAATAAAAATGAAAAGTCTGCTCCCAGTGGCCGTGTAATCCAAACACGGAAGAGAGCGTGGCGGCCAGCCCCGCCTTCCCTGGTGTGGCTAGGAATCGGGCTTCTGATTACATTTCCTGTTCGCAACGGGCAAATGAAATATTTAGCCGAAGCCGAAGGTTGCAGGCACAGCCCGGCCCACAGCTGCGCTGCCCCAAACAGGAAGGCAGGAAGACAAAAATTAAAATAAAATAAATGCCAGATAAATACAGACGCGTTGTTTTAAAAATTCATAAGCACCAACCTCCCGTGCAATTTATTTTGGTTTAACTAGTGAACAAACCCATCTAACTTCCCAAAGGGATGCCATCTAAGGATGAATTTTTGAGAAATCCCATTTAATGGTTTCCCAGTGTGTGTGGCTGGCGCGCCCCAATCGGCTCCAGAGCGGGGGACCCTCCACAGTCCCTGCAGAACCTGGAAACCACAGCGGGGGCCAGCACCCCGTAAGCTCTGCCGGCAGCCACCCCGCTCCGGGCACCAGCTTTGCCGGGTCCCCCACCCTCCCTGGAATCAGCCAGGCCTCTGCCTCTCTCTCCACCACGCGGGGTGTCCCAGGAAGCAGCCGCGGGGCCCAGGGCTCGATGGCACCCACACAGTGCCAGGCATGGGGTGTCCTACAGCATGACCATCCCCAGGGGGCAACGTGTGCTTTTGCAGGAGCCGGTGCCTGTCCAGACTGGTTGCCGTGCAGCCGCCACTCTGAAGGCCCTCACCACCCGGTGGAGCGGAGAGCAGCTCGGCCCCTGGGGGCAGGTGCGGGACCTGGCGGCGGCCGCCCCACGGAGAGGGGGAGGGCCAACCTGGGGCAGTGGGCACCCTGCCAACCATGACAAGCCGGCGTCCATGCCCTGTTTGTCAGAGCAGGAGCCCGTTCCCCGGGGACGCTGGCTCCACGGGGACGCGCACCGTCTGTGCTCAGCGGGGAGACGCTGTCGCTCTGCAGTCACTAATGGAGGCCCGTTTGTACCGGACGCCGCTGGCAGAGACAGGCCTTTGTAAGACCTGATCTGGGCCGGCAGGCTCTGGAGACGCTGCCGGCGGCTGGCAGGCATGGGGGGGCGAGGGAGCCTGGGACGGACACGTGCGGGTCCAGGTCCGTGGGGCCCAGCTGAGAAAGGACGAGATGCAGGGAGGGGCGGGAAGGGTGCACCGCCCCACGGGGACGCCTGGCTGTGGGCAAGGAGCCCCTCGTCGGTCCAGACCTGTCCACGCACACGGCTCCCTGCGCGCCCACCGCCCAGGACACCAAGGGCTTCGGCGCCAGCGTGTGACAGGCAGGGCCGGCCGGGGTGCGAGCCGCCTGCAGGGCAGGCCCCGAGGTTGCTCTTCTCGCTCCTGGGCTGGTCCCCTCAAGCTCCGAGCAGCCAGGGCCTCAGACGGGCGCCTCTGTTTATCTTCTGTAAAACGGGAAAATCCCGGATCCGCCTCCAGCCCTGGGGGGAGCTGCATCGTGGCTCCCACTCAAGGACACCGCCCTGGCCGGGCTTGGTAGTGACAGGGTCATCCTGGTGTTCCTGTTACTAGTACCTTCCTCTGCAGCCCCGCAGCCTCCCCCGAGCACCCTTGGTCCCATGCCAGGGGACGGCCCTGTGCCTGAGGGAGCTGAGGACAGCCCGCGACTCTGGACTCCCCATGCTCCAGGGAACTGAGGACACCCTGGGCCCCTGTGTCACGCCCTCTGGACAGGGCCCCCGGCAGCCCTCGTAGTGCCTTTGTGCAAATTACAGAAGGCGGCATGTCCCCCTGCTTCAGGGCTCCCAGCTGGCAAAGGCTCCCCAGCCCCCCAGAGGCACCCCACCAGGCCACGTTGCAACCCTCGTGGGCCCCAGGCACACCCCGCTGTGCTGGAGGGTCTGTCCACCTGCCCCTACTCAGGGACAGTTGCCTGGTTTTGGCTCTGGGACCAGTGTGGGGATGCCACTGCCCAGAGAGCCTGGGCCACAGCCACTCACGGACAGGTTTGCAGACACCCCAGCCGCTGGGCAGTCGGGAGATAAGGCTCATCTTGTCAAGAAATCTGTGCACCTGCACCTCCCTGGGGCCCCTCCCTGAGACAGACAAGCCTGGTGTCAGGCCTCTCCAGGATGGAGCTCCCACCCAGACCCACCTCCCTCCAGAGTCACCCGTCTCCGGGCTGGGCTTTGGGTTCTCCCCTGGAAGCAGCTCAGGGGCAGACAGGCATCGGGGAACCACAGGGGCAGAGAACCGGGGTGCTTGCCAAGCCCAGGCCCTAGCAGTCACGAGGGAGGATCTACTGGGGGATCCCCACGTTGGGCCAGGAAAAGCTGACCTCCAGAGGTCCCCCTTCCTCAGGGGTCTGACCTTTCCAGGAGGTGGTGTGGCTGAACGGGTCCCTAGATGTCACGGGGCCCAGAGGTTCCTGAGGAAGGAGTCCCCCAATGTCCAGTGCTAGTCTGGGTCATGTGCTCTCTGGCCCTCAAGTTGCTGATGGCTCTCTGCACCCCCAGTGGTATCCTATGGGCTTCCTCCCATCCCACCAGCTGCACGAGGGCCCTGGCGGCAAGCTTGGGCTCGCCCCAGCCTCCATCTCCTCCCCTGTGGGGTGACGGTCTGGCACCCTAGGACAGAGGGACGTCACAGGCCCTCAGGCAGCCCGGGGCCGGCACGAGACCCCTGCCAGGGACACTATGACCATCGTGGAGAAGGCATCCCTTCGCCTCACTTTACAGGGTACGTCACGCTGCAGTTCACGGAGAGGCCCCTTCCCTCCCAGCCGTGGCCCACCCGTGGCCTCGGTGGGGAGCAGGCTGGCCGGTCCAGGGCATCTCCACCCTACAGATGAGTAAACCGAGGCTCGAAGAGATTTCAGGGTGAGGCAGTCTCCGTGAGTCCAGCCCACACCACAGGACCTGGCCTGGCTCGGAGCACCCTGCCCCCCACGCCTGCAGCCCTCTTACTCACACGCACACTCACACTCACACGCACACACACGCATCCTGGCCCCACAGACAAGGAGGGGCGTTTCCTGGCCAGAGCTGTGCTTCTCCTGGCGAGATTGAACAAAATCTGCGCTCTGGGCTCCCAGAATCCAGCAATAAGGGCCGCACGCCCCGCCCGCTGCCCTGGGGGAGGGGCTCTGTCCCCATCACAGACCGTCCTCCCCCAGCCTTCCCCGTGCCGGTGCAGGTGCCGGGATGGCGGGACACGGGCGTGAGGCAGCGCCACCTAGTGTGCATGGAGCAGCCTGCAGGCGGGCAGGGGAGGTGGCCGAGAGCCCCTCGCCCACTCAGCCCTGCAGGAGAGCCCTGAGAAAGGCCAGGAAGCAGGACAGCAGATAGCCCAACGCGCGCTTCTCTCTGGCACGTGAACCTCACAAACAACACAACAGTACAAGGTTCAAGGTCACTGGGGGCCCAAAGAGGTCTGCTCCCGGGGTGGCCTGAGTGCTTGCGAGGACCAGCTCGGGACTTCCCTCTCTAATTTAAAAACTTGCTTTTTGACAAATCCCTGATCACAGGCCTGGGAGCCAGGCTTCGGTGGTTAAGGGCCACCCAGAGGCCCTGTCCCCACTCTCCATCCCCGCCAAGTCATGGTGCCCTGGCCACCCCACGGGGGGATGGAGAAGGACCCAGTCTCAGGCGAGAAGCGTCTGGGTCAGTGTCGCACAAGGAGCTCGAGCAGCAAACACCATGGCGTCCCCTGAACAAGCCAGCAGCCCTCGGCTGGTGGCAGCAAGCGCTGTGGACAGCCTGGGGCCTCCACACCAGCAGAAACCCTAGGCTCGCCTTTCCAGGACCTTCCTCACCACCAGGATGGGCCCAGAGTGGGGGTCGGTGGTGGGGCATGGTGGGCCCCCTGCACTGGCATGCCCCCTCGCACGGGTGGGACGCCCACCGCCCTCTAGGACCCTCGTTCCTTGTACAAATGTAAGGGTGCCCTTCAGAGACCATTGCCCCCTTCCCAAATTCGCCCTGCCCAGCAGTTAGCGGGGGCCTTAGAGATGGGAGGTGACAGCAGTGGGCCCGTCAGGAGAGACGTGATGGGGGCGGGGCGGTTGTCCCCGCTGTCAGATGTGAGAGACAAACACTGCCAACACTGCCAGACCGGCGGGCCAGCACCTGCGGAGCGCCGCCCCGATCCCACCTTCCTGCGCGGTCTGGCCCTTGCGTGGGGCTGGCGGAGGAGGGGGGCCCACAGGCAGCGAACACTGCAAGCCGCTCCCCTTCTTTCTGTATCTCGTGTCCTGTCGGGGCCGCAGCAGACGGGCAAGCGCGTCACTTGCTTGGTTAGGAAAAGATGGATGGGGGGCCAGGCCTTCTGCTCTGAACCAGTGTCTCAGCCCTGGTCCTGGGAAAGCAGGGCTTGGCCTGGCTCCTCTGTCCCCTTGCAAGATGTGGAACTCAGGGCCTGCACATGGATGCGTGTGCCCCGTGAGTGCATCTCGTGTACGCATGTGTGTGCCCTCAGGTGTAGGTGGGCACTTTGAGTGCACGTGTGCACCTGTCCCCGCATGTACATGGATATGTGTTACGTGTATACCTGTGTGTGTGCGTACATGAGTGTGTGTGTGCATGGCCGTGTGTGTGCACATGGATGTGTGTGCACATGGATGCGTGTGTGTTGTGCATGTGTGTGTGCTCTCGTGTGTGCACAAGCACACGAATCTGACCAGCTCCAACAGAGGCCTGCCCCCTGCACGGTGAGGGGGCTGGAGACTGTGAGGACCAGAGTGCCCCCCCACCCCCACCCCCTCAACTGCAGCCACGGCCCAGCCCCAATCCCGAGCAGGGCTCACCGTGCCCAGAGCCGGCACCGCGGGCCCCTCGGCCACTGCCCATGCCCCCCCCCCAGCATGGTCGGCAGTGCTATGGAGACGCTGCGGGATCTCTTCTGTGGGTCCTGTTTTCTGCCTCTGATTATGCGCCCCAAGGCGGGGCCCACATCCTGGGAGCACAGGCTGTGCACAGCCGTTGTCAGGGGCAGCCACAGGCTCAGACGGCCCCTGGCCTCGGCCACACCGAGGCGGACCCGCCACCCGCATCATGCCCGGGGCTTGTCAGCATTTCACTACCGTTTGGCTTCTTGTACCCACGGTAGGTTTGGGAGGATTAAAGCTGAAATTCCAGAATATGCCGTGCGTTGGTTGTGTAAATAAAACAGTAGAATGCTGGGGAAAGAACAGAAAAATTGGCGGCACCCAGTGTCTCATTTCTCACCGCCCCTCACTGCACGGCCCACTCCAGTCTGGCTCCCGGATTCCAAGGACTCTCTGCTCCCAGCAGCAGCCCCGGCCCTCTGGACCTCCTGGGCCATGCCTCCGAAGTCCCAGGATGACTGCGGCACCATTTCAGGGCTGGGATGACATCCCCAGGTGGGACCCTGCACCTCGCTGCCCCTCCCTCAGGTCGGCCTCCCTGCCCCTCCGTGGCTGGAGCATCACACTGGCCTGAGTCCCCGCGGCCACGTCCTCCGCAGAGGTGCCAAGCCCCGTGGGCTCCAGCAGCTGCTCCGTGCGCGAGGAAGGGGTGTCGGGAGCAGCCAACCGCTCGCAGCCTCATCAGCTCACGGTACGTGGGCAGATGTTCCTCCAGCTGTGGGAATCAGCTGCCCAGAACCACGACACACTGGAGCTGTGCCTCTGCATGGCAGGTCCGCCCAAAGAGGTAGGGAACTGTGTGAGCTCCAGGGGACCCTACCGCCCTCCTGCGCAGCTACATGACCTCAAAGAAGAGTTAGTATGGTCTAGGTCGGGGCCATATCTGGGGCTGGGGTCAGGGTTCAGTCTGGGGCTGGGGTCGGAGCTGAGCCTGGGGTTGGGATCAGGGTTCAGTCTGGGGCTGTGGTTGGGGTTCAGTCTGGGGCTGGGGTCGGGGCTGAGCCTGGGGTTGGGATCAGGGCTCACTCTTGGGCTGGGGTCGGGGTTCAGTCTGGGGCTGGGGTCGGGGTTCAGTCTGGGGCTAGGATCGGGACTCAGCCTGGGGTCAGGGCTCAGCCTGATGAAGGAACAGGGCTCAGGCTGCAGCGAGGGTAGGAAGCAAGAGCTCTGGCTGGGAGGTAGGATCTCTTCCCGGGAAGAGCCAGAGCCTGTGTGAGCCACATGATCCTCTGCTGTGCTGGGAGCAGCGAGATATTTCCAACAGCTGCCCGATGTGATCCCCCGTAAAGCCATAAAGCAGAGACTGACTTTGAAATGGCCCTTTCTCCGCCTGTATCCTCGGACATAAATTTAAATAAAACGGCAATTTAAATGCCTGCGACACTGAGGAGGCAGCATGGGGCTGTCTCTGCAGGCTGCGTGGGGAGATGGAGTGCGGCCCTAAACCCATCGCCCTGTGCCACGCGGGTGAAGGTCGGCGCTGGGGCAGTGGGGAGGGCGTCCAGCCTTCAGCAGATGGAGTGAACACGGGGAGCTGCTCCTTCCCGTCCAGGCCTCCATCCCCAGGAGGGCAGGAGGAGCCGGATGGGTCACCTTCTGGAAGGAGCTGCCGCCCTCCTCCCCCACCCTGGGTCTCTCCCCCGGACAACAGGGGAATATACGTCTGTTAGTATAGCACCCAGGCGACTCACAAGGACCGAGCGGGTTCACAACCTCCAGAAAGTGCCCCTAAATCCCCCCGCTGTGTTCCTGCTGTGGTGGGAACCCACGGCAGCTCCAGTGGGGGCTTCACTGACCTGACCTGTGCCAGAGAGGGAACCCCCACCCCAGAGTGTGCGGCGCGACCCCCAGAGTGCTGGCCCCATCCCTGGGCTCCTGATTCAGCAGGTCTGGGGTGGGATCTGAGAGCGGGCATCTCTAATGCTCTCCCAGCCAGAGCTGCTGGGCAGAGACCACACTCAGAGACCCAATACCTGAAAGCTCCCTGGGGCTGTGGGGGTCGGGAGCTAGGGGCAGTTTGGAAGAAGGCGGGGAGGGTCTCACTGTGGTCTGGACGAGAGGCGACCGGACGGGTCTGCATGCTTGGGAACAGGGGAGAGGGAGGCGCCGCCATGCCTGGCCCAGCCCGGCCCACATGGAGCCCCTCACAGCCATGGGGCTCACCCCTGTTAACAGCTGTCTGACCTTGGGCTTCTGCCCACGCTCACCCACAGCATTCACCCTGCCCACAACAGCAGCCTGGGTACACAGCTCCACTAACAGGTGGACAAACCAAGCTTAGGAGGGGAGGGACCCAGCACGGCCTCCCGGCCTTCCGCGTGGCTCGCTACCCCAAACCTCTCTCTACTCCTTCTCCCCGAAAACTCCCTGTAGACTGTCAGGTCCCAAGTCCCGGTATCTGAGAGCAGGTGCCAAATCCAGGTGCTCTGCATCCCAGCCGGAGGCCAGTGCGGACCGCAGGCCCTTCCCTCCCCTGCCTGCAGCCCCTGTCCTCTGCACAGCCAGGCTTCCCTGTCCCGGTCTCCACTGCCGAGGAGGGAGGCTGTCGAGGTGCCGTCAGGAACACCGGTGGCTTTAATGGGTGGCCTCTGCCAAGATTCGCAGCCTGGCGCTGGAGATCAGTAGCAAGTGGGCAGCAGTGAGGAAGGGAACTGGGGGCAGAGATGGGCTCCCGGGGTCCAGGGGGCCCCGGCCCGTCTAGCGGTGGAAGGTGATGTGGGGGGAGGGTCCCGTGACATCGCTGAGAGGTGAGGGCAGGAGCCGGCGTCAGGCCGGCATCAGGACAGGCTCAGAGCAATGGCTCAGGGCTCCCCGGGGAAGCAGTGTGCAGACATGCGTGTGAGCACACAGGTGCACGAGGAAAGGGCTTCGCGCGTGACAGGGGTTTGCTGGTCACTGAGAAAAGCAACAGCCGGGGCAAGCACTCAGGCTGCAGTGAGAGGCAGGGGTCGGGGACCGGCTCCGGGCCAGAAGCAGGGGCTCCGTCCGGATCAGGGAGCCGTGACGAGTGGAGGGGTCCTATTAGTCTGCGATCAGGATCAAGGTCATTCCCCAGGCCAGATACGAAGAGTCCTCCGTTGCTGGGGCCCAAAGGGGAGCTGGGTCACGGTGGGGCCAGCACTGTGGACGGCTGGCTGCTGAGGAGCTGGAGAAACCAGCGGGGAGGGTCCGTGCCGAGCACAGACGTGGCTGTACCACAGGGCGTGGGACAGACAGTGTCCACAGGCAGCACGGGGGAACACGCCTCCTGGGGCTCCGTCAGAGTCCCCTCCTGCCCTTCAGTCAAGGCCACTCACTACCCCCACAACCAGGGTCAGTCTGGTGCCCTCTCAGACGGGCTCAGCCGTGGGTCAGATGTCTCTGCCTCAGTGTCCCGCGTCCGCTAGCCCCTCTCCACCACGCCCCACTATCCCACATTATCCCCCACCACCCCCCTGTATCCCCTACTGACACCACTATCCCACATCCCCACTACCCTCCACTGATCCCCACTACCCTCCACCAGCCCCCACTACCCTCCACCGTCCCTGCCAGCCATCCCTGAGTCTCTAGATCCCTTCTCTGTCTCTACCTGCCTGAACTGCTTCCTTCTCTCCACCCTTCTGCCAACGCGAATGAGGGACGCCCCCCAACCCAGCAAAACACCCCCCCCCCAGGGCCGACAGAGAGCAGGGGCCTTGGCTGGTGACTTGGTCACAGCCCCGGGTGGAAGAGGGTAGCGTTGGGAGCGGCCCTGCAGAAGATGCAAACATTGGGCCTCCTTTCCCAGAATCCCCTGGTCCTCCTCGGAAAAGAGGCAGGTTCTGGGGTTGGACCCGAGCCGGAGCCTGTGAGGTCAGGAAATCAAGGCCCAAGTCCAGGGACGCAGGACCCAGCCCCAAGGAGCCGCCCCGGCCAGCGCCGGAAGGATCCCGCGAGAACACAGATACCAAGAGTGGTACATTCCAACCCAACAAAATAAATGTCCACGGTCCGTGCTGGCCTTAGGGACCATCTGCATAGTTCAACGGTGGTGGGGGACGGCTCCTTCCCAGAGAAGAGTGTAATGATGAATGGGGAGGGGGCGCGGGAGCAGAACACCATCCGAGTGACTCGTAAGACCAGCTACCGGCAAGACTCACCCCTGGGCGCCCCAAATCACAACTACAAATAACAGTGCATTTGCATAGCCCTGAGCATCTCCCTCAAGCCATTTACTAATTACAACCAGAAAAATAGGAGTGTTTTCCAAGAGAGGATATTTTCAAATAGCTTTTCAAGGGAAAAATTTGCAGGAGAGAAGCCCTGTACAGAGCAGCTCAGCGAAGGGGTCAAGGTCAACAGCACGTGGCCCTGTGGCCATCGCGTCCCCCAGGGATGGTGCGCTGAGAAAGACGCTTCCCTGTCCTCCTGCAGGAATGCCCAGTGTGGATCTCGTCGTGAGGAAGTCCTTGGCAAACCAAGTGTGCGGGACATTCTATAAAACAACAGACTGGCACCATCCCGAGGCAGCGACAAAGAAGGGATGAGGGGCTCGAGAGACTCAGGCGAGACTCTGCGTGTGAAGCAGCGGCTGCCCTGGGGTCAGGCGGCCCACCTTGCCCAGGAGGGCAGGTCACAGGCTGCAGAATACGCCAAACCCTGCGTAAAAATCCTTTCTGGAACAAAAAATATTGCCCACCCAAATGACTCCGCTATCTCCCGTCTCCCCTGCTACTTAACCCCGTCTCAAATTTTCCACGTAGAGATTTCTTCCTAAGCCTTCCCTTGGGTCAAGGGACATCAAAGGACAGAGGCAGAGAAGAGAGAGCCGAGCCACGCCGGGGCCTCCCCTCCCCATGTTTGGTCCAGAGGGGTCCTCTGGGCTGAGACACACCAGAGCCGCGAGGTTCCAGTCCCAGTCCACTCCCCAGCTGCTCCCTGGCCCAGCCCTCCACGAAAGGGACCCCCTCACGAGCACCCACGGGCCCAAGCCATTTCTGTCCGCGCCAGGCAGCAGCAGGAGGGACGCACGTGGCCGAGTGACTTCACACTGCGAAACGGATTAATAAACCATTATGATAAGCAAGCTGATAATTAGCACGAGAACGAGGCTCAGAAGCTAATTGAAGCCATCCAGCAAAATGCCACCGCCTTCTCGGGGTATGAAATATTAATCGCACCCAGGCCCCGACTGGGAAGTGGAAGTTTGTTTCTACCTTTGTTCACACAGCCGAGTGTCCAGCGCAGCTCCTTTCCCTGCGACAGGGTCAGAGCCCCCTGCTCCCTGGGGCCGCGGCCCTCTCCGGGGCGGGGTGTTTGCTTCCACGGTGGCCCTTTCCCTGGTCCACTTCAAGAGAAGATAGAGATCCCTATAAGTGCAGGGGAGCGCAGCCCCCATCCTTCAGGGCTCCCCACTCCTGGGAGGCGGGGCTCAGGGCTGCCTTCTCTGCGACAGTCCAGCTGGACCCCTGGAGGAGGTCACGCAGGGACTTGGGAGCAGGCTGGAGGCAAACAGAGCCTGGAACCTCCCACACCCCAAGAGTAGCCCTCAGCCACCTGGCTCCTCTCTCCCTTTTATTCAGCCGGCAGCCCACATGCCCTCCTCCAGCCAACTCCAGGATGGGATGGTGACAGGTGCTGATGTGCCGTCTCCACTGAGCCCCACGCTCAGCGGCCAGGATCCTGTCTTTCTGGGGCAAGGATGAGTGCAGGTAGGACAGCTCCAGGTGAGGTCAGAGTTCTGGGGTAGAAACACCATTCCTTGGGCCTCGATCCCTGCCCATGAGCTGGGTGGCCTGAGGGCGCCAGGGGGATAGGGGGAGGGAGGGTCACACAGAAGACCGGTGCAGAGCTGACCACCGAGCTCTGTGTTCCTCAGCAGAGCCTCGTGCACTGTCACACCCAGGAGCTGCAAACGTCCATGCAGAGAGGAGACCGGACGGCGGAGCAGGTCCAGACAGACCCAGGGGTCCGGCCAAGGGCAATGCTCAACTCAGGTGCAGGCCAGTTTCCAGGGGGATGGGGGTGGGCATCGGTCCCAGTGGAGTGTAGCGGTCACTACAGGGCCTCCGAGGAGCAGTCCCAGCTCCCCTAAACCTGCCGGGCACTGGTTGGCCTCCAAGCAGGGGCGGTCTCGGAGTCCCTCCTACAAACACCAACAGCCTCCTCCCACGTCGCCATAGCAACCACTTCTTACAAAGTATCCCACCTTCTATTGCGTTAGGTGTTAGGAGACTGACGTTAATTTTTTCCAACACTAACCAACAGAAAGCCTGCTCTATCCCACCGCATTTTTGTAAATTCCGGCAAATTAAAATTTCTCTGGCTTGAAGATTTTTTAAAGACTGCGGACAGCACGGAGATCATGATCGCTTCCTGGGGCTCCACGTGACCCTAGCTGTGACCCTGCCTGGATCCGACCTCCCGCTGAGATCCCCTCCCACCAGAAACCCCAATCAGGACCGAGGCCCAGTGGCAACCCTGAGACGCGGACACCCCATCTGCTGCTGGGCGCTGGAGCAGACGCGGCCTTTGGGGAGCCCCATGAAGCCTGAAAAATGTGCATGCCGTCCGTCTTCCAGGGTTCCTGCAGGCAGTGGCAGGGGACGGAGTTCTGGTCCCCGCCACGGCACAGATGAGCTCGAGAACAGCGCGCCAGGTGGGGGAAGCCCGACGCACGGGTCCCACTTAGGGGAATGTCGGGAGCAGGCAGAACCACGGAGACGGGCGGCACGGTGGCGGTGGGCAGGGGCTGCAGGCACCGGGGGTTCGAGTCAGTGCCAGGGGGTCGGGCGTCTCCTTTTGGGGGCGAGAGAGTGTCCTCACATCGGTTGTGGCGGCGGCCACACAACGCCACGAGCACAGTAACCATCCCTGGGCTGTGTGTGCACGTGAATCCCGTCTCAGTAAAACGTGCTGCACAACAGTGGCCACACGGTACGACACCTTACTCCAGAAATACGTGCACCCACACGTGCACACACCTCTGACCTAGCAATTCCACTCCTGTAGCAACGTTTCACAGGAAATCACTAAGGTCGTACCCACAGATGTTAATGCTCTCAAAACCACTTCCAGCCTTGAAGGAGTGAGGCTCGAACACGTTGAGGCACGCGCTGGCGGGAGCCCTGTGCGCGGCAGAGACCCACTTAGGGAGCGGGTGTGCGTTCCTGGGAAATTCCTGCTACGTGAAATTAACGGGTCAGGAACACCCGGGGTCGGGGGGGCTATAAATCCACGTGTCTTACCCACATGGAAGATGTGTCTCCAAACCACAGAAGGGGGCCCCCTCCGGATGAGGGCTTGGGGAGGACTCTCTCCTCCTCGTTTTCAATTCTCAGGATTCTCTGCTTTTTTATCATGACCTGTGTCACTGGCACAACAAACCAGAGCGAGTTGGGCTTCACAGGGGGCGGGAGGGGAAGACAGGCAGGAGCTCGAGCGCAGAGAAGCGTGGCTTTGCCTTGAGCCGACAGAGTGAGCTCTGGGTGACAGCCAAGCAGAAGACACTTGGCGCAGGGGACCTGGGGGAGGCCTGCCTCTCGGGGCCTCCATCACGGACAAAATGTAAGTGATCGATCCCTCTTGGAATCGCAGGTCCAGGGTTGAGCCCCAGCGGGCCCGCGGAGAACGCTGATGGAAGGGGCCAGCTGTGGGCAAGGGAAGCCGGCTGTGCACCCCCGGCCTCCTGGGCATGCGGGCCTGGATGACAGCTCTGGGCCCCGGGCCAGCAGGTCCTCTCTGGGCCCGCGCCCTCTGCCTGCGCATTATTTCCTGCTAATCAGCATCACAGGGCCCCAGGAGATGCCAGCCTGGAGTCCCACCAGCTGCTCCAAGGAGCCGCTCCCCTGTTCCGGGGCACGCTTGGCTGGTTTTGGGAAGACTGGGCATAAGTAGAGCTGACAGCCCCATCTGCTTCCTCCCAAGGAGCGTGAAGCACGGGGAGCGGGCACGGCGCCTGTTCAACACCCGGAGCCCAGCCTGAGGTGGGCCGCAGTCCTTGCCAGCCCCAGCCCCGGGCCAGCCTCCCCTCCGTGGCCCTGCCAAGGCGACCACAGGAGGCAGATCAGGACCCGCCGCCCAGTCAGCAGCCCGGGGTCGGGCAGGGGCAGGAAGCCGGGAGGTTCCATCCTGCCGGTAGCAAGGGCCATTATGGAGGGATGGGGATGGCAGCCAGCCGAGCGGCACCGATGACATTAACTGGGTGCTTACTGATCGCTCTAACAGACTGTTGCCTTTGCCCCCACACCAGTCCAGCACCCCTCTTTTACAGACCAGGGAAAGTGGTCATGCACAGAGCCGAGCCCCACACTCCTGCCAGCCTGCATCCCCGGCCCATGGCAAAGGGTCTTGGGTGTCCGAGTGTGGGACTCCCACCGTGTGGCCCCCAGCTTCCAGACCCCTACCAACCTCCCTGGGGAGGCAGGGATAGAGACTCCAACTGAAAAATCTGATGGAGCAGGGAGGCGGGGTCCCAGAGACATAGCCCAGGGCAGCCGGGGCGTCCAGAGGCTCCTGTGTGACAGGTAGGGGCCTGGAGGCTGGCTGGGGGCCCCAAACTGGCCCGTACCCTCTGGGGATGAGAGGACAGGTGGAGCCTGCCCATCAGTGGAGGGCCTGTCCCTGCTTGGTTTCCCAAGAAGCAGACTCCTCGAAGAGCAGGTCTTAGAGGCTCGCCAGCAAGGAGCTACAGGAGGTAGCGTGGGCAGAGGGCCAAGCTGGCCGGCAGCTGCCAGGCCCCAGAATAACACATGGGGACAGGCAGTCTAGGCCCCTCAGACTTGGCCTAAATTGAGGCAAGGCGGACAGGCCTCTGCACCCCTGCTTCAGCTCATCACTGGCACGGGCTGCCATCCCCCCGACCCAAGGGGGCAGCGACCATGGACCAGGAGTGTGCCTGTGGCCAAGGCTGGAGGATAGCCGCCGTGAGCAGGTGTTGCCAGCTGCTGGGCGTGGGTGCTGGGGCTCAGGCAGGGAATCTGGGTGGACACCACAGCATCTGCTACAGGGCCTGGAAGGACCCTCAACCTGCCCAGAGACAGCCAGGGTCCAAGTGAGGCCCTCCCGCCAGCGTGCCTGGCTTGGACCACCCCCCCCCCCCAAGGCTCCCCTGTGAGCAGTGGGTCCTGCTTATTTCAGTGAGCTGATGCAGAGACAGCAGAGGGACCCCGGACACTCTTCCTCGAACACCAGGAGCAGGGACTCGCTGCCCCAGGCCCAGTGCTCCTAGCCCCTCCCCCTCACAGCCAGGATGGCTACAGACCCTGAGACAGCCCCTTACCGTCCAAGAACGCCACATTTTTTCTTGATGAAGACGTTACAACTCATCGTGGAAGACCCAAACTTCTGTCGAGTGGATGGGGAGTCTCCCCAAACCGCCCACCCCCCCCCCCACCCAGAAAGAACCTCCAGAGACTTGGGCGCCACCCCCCATCTCCCCCGCCCCCACGCCCGCCTGCGGTTTGCAGATACGGAGAGTTTTACGGGCGGGGGTGGAGGGCAGATGGGGGGTGCCCGCTGCCTGCTTGCTTCGCTCAGCGTGACGTCCGTGCACGCGGACAGACGGACACCAGCCTCTCAAGTTCAAATGTCCACTGCTATGACCTGCCCAGGCGCTTTGGGTCAGCCCGCCCCCTGTGCTGGAGGCCCCGCCCCCTGTGCTGGAGGCCCCGCCCCCTGTGCTGGAGGCCCCGCCCCCTGTGCTGGAGGCCCCGCCCCCTGTGCTGGAGGCCCCAGAGAGGTGGCTGCGGGGAGAGCAGAGCCCGCCAGGCCTTGGCTTCCTTGTCTGGGAAGTGGAGCTGTCGAGGCATGTGACGGGCGACCTCGCCGCCAGGACCCCGTCCTGAGCACAGGAGGTCGGGCGTGGGGGCTGGGGATTGGAGCCAGGCACCCGGAGACAGGTGGCAGCGGTAACTTCTGGCCTCGATCGATTGCTGTTTCTCTGCCCCAAATTACCTTCTCCTCCCCGGCAACCGTCAGAGGCACCCACCGCCGATCAGCTACGACACCACAGAAATGCTGTCGGAATTTCCGACTCAGGGGGGCTCTCTGGGCCCACAGCTTGCTCAGCCGACTCCAACAGCCACCGGCGGGGGGGCAGTCAGCAGCGAGCTAACCCACTGCACGGGGCAGCTCGCTCCGGCTGTCACGGTGTGCGAGGCTGTAGGGTCCCCAGAGCAGCCCTGCTGGGACCCCACAGCATGACGGGTAGGGCCAGACCTGGCACTGACCTTGCATGTGACCTTGTGACCAGAGGTGCGGGCTTCCCTGGTTGCACGAATGCCAGTGAGTGGAGTTTGAAGGCCTCTCCTCGGTGTGTCCCTGGGGATCCCATGGGGGCCAGTCTTTGGGTCCGTACACCAGCTCCTGAGGTCTTTGGGGGACCCAAGGTCAAGTCTGAGAGCACCCCGGCAGCTGCAGGGCACTGTTTGCTCCCTGAAGCCCCCAAGATTGGATCCTGGCCAGGATCCCATGAGGGATAGACAGCCACAGTACTCGGGAAGGGGCTTCCTTGTCTGGGGTCTCAAAGCCGGGGAACAAACAGGACTCCCCAGGCCCTAGCCCTGGCACGGTGGGGTCGAGGGTAGAACATGGGCCCAGGGGCCACACAAACGTGGACCAGATGCTGATCCCCAGCAGTCACTAGCTGGGCGACCTTGAGTGACCCTGAACAAGGAGGCCAGGTGTCCAGAGTCCTTGGCAAGACGAGTGTCCATGTACGGAAGCACCAGACACGTGCTGGGTTCTGAAAGGGGCTCCCCGGGGCTGCACAGACACCGTGGCTTGCTCCAGCAAGCATGTCCCCTCGGTGGCTTCCTGCAGCTCACGTCGGGGCCTCGGTTTGCAAACAGGGCCTAGATGGAAAGGTAAGGCCACAGCCCAGCCAGGAGGCCCACAGCCACTGCCCCGAGGTTCGTGGCTCAAGTGGCCTCGAAGTGCCCAGCTGCACCCGTAGGCCACGCAGAGAGATGGTGGAGCACCATGTGGGTTTCAGCCATAGCCGATCTCTCTCTCCCCCGCCTGGCTGCGCGTCCCTGGGGGCAGAGAAGCCCTCCCTGGCTGTTGCTGCAACAGCCCTTACCCGAATGTAATTTAAAAAAGGGACGTGATAAAGACCTTCTAGTCGCTAAGGGACTGCTGTGGGCTCTGCCTGCTGATTGGAACTGCTCCCCGACGACACGCGGGGTCAGGGTGCTTTCCACCCGGCCCCACCCCACAGCCCTGAGCATCCCCAGCAGAACTTTGGAGGCGGCGAGACAACTCCCCTCAAGACCCCCCAAGTGGACAAAATGGGGCACTGGGGGTTCTGGGGTGAATGAGGCGCCCTACTGGTCCTATGTCAGACTCGGTCAAAACTCCAGCTATGCCAAGACGCAGCACAGAGTGGAAGGACAGCCTCAAGCACCAAGCCTTTACCCCGAGCCTCAATGTTCTCATCTGTAAGATGGGGAAGACATCACCTGCCCTCATGGGAACAGCAAGAATGTCACCCAGAGTGCCCAGTGTGGTTCCATTCTGCCCCAGTCACTGTTGGCTTTTACAAGAAAGGAAAGGGAGAGGGAGGGACGTGAGTCTGGGACCATCCGGTCCTGGGTCCCAGGAACATGAGGGTGGGGGGAGGGGCAGTTAGAATTGGGGAACCTACAGCAACTGATGGCTGGGATGGTGAGGAGGCCCCCCGGGGCCCCAGCTGCCTGACCTGCCCGCCTCTGCCCACTTGCTTCCAGAGCAGGAGGTCCCGGGGGCTAATGACCACACTAGGTACTGCTGGACCGATTAACAGTGGGCTACATTAGACTGTGTTTTCAACCTTGAAAAATGCATTAAAATAAAAACAAAAGGATGTTGGAACTTAAGTCTGAAGGATCCATGCAGAGCCTCAGCCTGGGGCTCAGGGGGGCTGGGGCCCCATCCGGCTCCCCAGGGTCCCCAGCACCCGACCCCGTTCAGGTACCCAGAGCACAGTGTGCAAGCGGTCCGGGAGAGCAGGGGCCCGGGCAGCTGCTTGTAAACAGTCCTTGGGACCTCATTCTCCTCTTTCCGGCCCCCAGAACACAAACACCTGCGTCTGTACCCCAGAGCAACGGGGCTTCTGATGCCTCCTGCCCGTGTTCAGCTCTAGTGACCCTGAGCCCTTCGGCACTCCCCCTGCCCACAGGCTCCTTAGCTTGGCGTCCCAGGCCCCAGGGACCCTGCGGGCCCTCTGGCCTTTCCTTCCCCTTCTGCCTTGTGACTGAAAATCCCCACCTGCTTCCTGATAGCACCCAATCCAGGACAAACCCCACTTCCTTTGAAACCCCGCAAATCACCCAACACAAGGCTGAGACCCGCAGTCGGCCGAATCTAACATCCTGTGTGGAGACACCCCGCGTCCCAGAGAGTGCATTCTCCAGAGCTGTCCCCAGCAATCAGCCCGACTTGTTCAAGCCCAGCGAGCCCCTGGTGGCCGTTGGCATTGGACACAACATTCGCATATCATGCACGACTTCCCACGTGCTCCTGCAGGACCCTCTCCCAGGCAGGCACAGAAACATCCCCACATCTCCCTCTCCTCTCACTGATACTTAGACTTAATTCTCATCTGGCCCACAAATCTCCCTTGGACAGCCCCTCCTCCAGGAAGCCTTCCTGACCCTCCAGACAGGCTTCGCCGACTGTGTGTGCACCCCACACCCTTGAGCCCCTCTGGCGGGCAGTCCACCAGCCAGCACCATCAGCATAAGGGTCTGCACAGCCCACAGGCACCTGCTCTGAAGGGAACAAGACCGGAGAAATCGCTGCGTGAAGGCACTGACTTCCGCGTGTTCCCCACCCCTAACCTCTTTGTGGGCGCAAGCACTGAGCTGGGGGTCACTGACCAGGCTTTCTCTCATCTTGAGGGGCAGAGACCAGGTACCAGGGTGCAGGTGTGCCCCCCAGGGAAGGCCCCTGGCCCACGCCTCTTTCATAAAAGTTAATTTTTTCATAAAAGTTAACTCAAAATGGAGTGCAAAATGAACGTAAGATCTGAAGCCTCCAGATCAGAGAGAAAAAGCCCAGGAGAGCCTGGGCGTGTCGGTGACGTCTCGGCCACAGGGATGGGGTGCCGTCCCTGGATGAAACGGCCCATAAGCGGGACCTCGTTAAAATGAAAACCTTCTGCTCTTCAAAAGACAATGTTAGCGCAGTGAGAAACCACGGCACAGACTGGGGAGAAAATATCCGCAAAGCATCTGATAAAGGGCTCCTAAAGCTCAACAATGAGGAAAAACAAAAAGCCCAATTTTAAAAATGGGCAAAATATCTGGACAGCTCACTGAAGACGACGTATGGGTGGCGGAAAGATGCTCCATGTGCCCTGACCACAGGGAAATGCCGATCAAAATGACAGCGAGACCCCGCATGTGCCTCTGGGACCGGCCGGCGTCCAGAACACGGGCCGCATCGGGCGCGCAGTCAGTGCCGGGCGACCGTGGAACAGGGCCGGTGCTCGGCAACACAGGTTAGCCATTTCTTACGAAACTGGACCCGTTCTTTCCATATCATCCAGTAACCGCACCCCTCAGCCTTCACCCCAAATTGTGGAAAATCTACATCCACTAAAACCCCATCCGTGGATGTTTATGGCAGTCTTGCTTAGAATTGCCCAAATTCGGGAGTAGCCCAGATGTCCCTCAGAAGGAACATGCATGAATCAAGTGTGGTCCGTCCTGACAGAGGAATGGTGATAAGCGCTAAAAGGAAGCGAGGGGTCAGGCCACAAATGGAAGAACCTCACATCCGTGTCGGGGGGGCCCCAGCACGGGAAGGCCGAGCGCTGTGTGTTCGGGGCTCTACGGGTTTCTAGAAAAGCCAAAGTTTTGGAGACGGTGAGAGGCTCAGGGGTTGCCAAGGGTGGTGGATGGAGCACGGAGAGCATTCAGGACAGGGACCCCATCTGTGCGATGGTGGCGTGGTGGGTGCGTGTCACGGTACTACCGTCTAATACGATCTTCTGCAAATGTGTCTTCATGTTGCTGCGAACCCAAGAGTGCTTAGCAAGAAATCTATTCAATTAAATTCTAAGAGAGAAGCCAAAGGCAAGAAGCCAGGGGGTGGCAGTTCCAGCCGCAGGTGGGTGACCGGCCGTCTGCACAGGACCGGTGCCACCCAGCATGGCCTGGGATGTCTTCAGTCACGTGGCCTCCCATGAGGGCCGTGGGAGGGCTGGGGGCTGCAGAGCCACCACGCAGTTTTCCAAGGACGTCACTCACCTCCCTGAGTCAGCGCCCAGGCCGGCGTCCGCTCGTTCACCGGAGTGCTGACGGCACGCCCTTCCTCCTCGTGGGCACTGACTCATAGACTCGCTCCGTCCGTCAGCCCTTTTGTATCTGAGGAGAAAGCAAATACTGGCTTGAGCCAGCCCCAGACACAATGTCTGTGAACCCTAATTACGGCTGTCAGGGTTAATGAGGTTTCTCAGATTCTCATTACCAGGGAAATATTTCAGAAAAGCTGTCCACGGTACAGTGGGGGGTGAGGGGGGCCTACCACATGCCAGGAAGGAGCTCCTCGCCCAAATGAGCCATCCAGAGGAGGTCAGGTCTGCAAACAGCCCCCCAGAGGGGACACTGGTCCCCAGCAGAGTGCGTCCAGGAGCTCGCCCACCAGCTGGAGCAGGGGCGTCCTGGCAGGAGCGAGGGCCCCAGGCCTGATCGGCTGGCGTGCATCCCAGCCCGTAACCCTCATTTCTTGGTGGCTACTACCTACAGAGGACTAACAGACATCCAGTGGCTCGTCTGTGCCTTTTAATTAACTAATTCATATCTCTGCACTCACTCACCGGCCATGGGCGCATTTTTTAAGTGTTTAATGAACGTCTGCTCTGCGCCAAGCACCTTCATAATGAGCCTACACACTTATTTATGAATCAACGCAACCACAGCCTTGGGGCATTCACGGGGGCTTGGGGCTTGCCGGGACGCTCCTCCCGGCTCTGGGAGTCCAGCTCCGGAGCGGAGCGGGGAGGCCGGCCCCGCCCTCCGTCGGATGGAAAGGGGCCGCCACACGAGTACAGTTCAGCACCAAGGACAGCGAGCCCTCCGCGGCCCTTCCCCTGCTGGGGACTCGCTGGGAGGGAGGGGCCTTTTGGCCTCTGGAGCCCGGATGTGCCATCTGCGGGCTGGGGGGCCCCATGTGTCCATGGGACTTGCTGGCTTGGCCTCCCCACGCCCCATGACGTGCACAGCGCCACAGGAGCCGCGAGGGCTCGCTTTACAATGAAATATTCATCACTGCCGGCCAAGCCTGGCCCTGAAACAGTTTGGAGAAGAAAAAAAGAGTCATCCGGCATTTAATAGTGGTGTTAACAATGCTTTATTTGGAAATGAATTCATTCTGACAGCGTCCCAGCCAGCAAGTCAGGGCCCGGCCAACCTGTCCTGCCAGCTCCAGGATGATGTCTCGTTTCTGTGACATCGAGGAGACGGGCACGCCAGCGGGAGACACACCTGGGCCAGGCACAGATTGGGCTCGATCGAGGTTACAGCCAATGGTCCTCCGCTTAAGGGGAGCCCATGAAATTTTAACAACATCCTGAGGTTTGCCAAAAGCATCCTTTTACATGGAGAGCGAGAAGTGCCCTGCGTGGAGACGGGGCATCTCCAGTCCAGCTGAGCTGTGGAGGCTGCAGTGAGCTACTCATCTCCCAAACCAGCTGCCCCAGGGCGGGGGGAGCAACCTGCACCAGCCGCCTCCGTCTCCCCCCACAGCTGCGTGGGTGCCCCCGGGTCACTGCCCCCGAGGCACGTGTGCCCAAACTCAGGATCCTGCGCAACCCCAGCTGAGTCCCTGCTTCAAGTTCTGTTCCCTTGGAAGCCCCTCCCCAAGGCAAAGGCACCCTCATCCCAAGGACCAAAGCCCCTCCGGAGAGGGCCCTCCCGGGCCCACGTGCCCTTTGGAAGTGCTTTTGGGGAGTCATTGGCAAGCAGCGAGAACACAGAAACACCACGCATTAGGGGTTTGCCATCCGCCTGTCTGGGCAAACAGAGTTCACATTTGCTTTCCCCACAGATGGTGCAAATTAGCAACCAGACAAGATCTGGGGGAACTTTCAGACACCGGAGCATGTCCTGGGCCGCCATCGGCATCTCCACACACGTGGGGGGCACTAATTATGAGTCTTTCTTTCCCTGCCGGCAGTGGAGGTCTGCAAAGGGCAGCCAGGGGCCCCATGTGTGGCCTCTCATGGGGGCTCCGAGAGGTCCCAGAGTGGTCCTGGGAGGGCAACACTCAGAGCAGACCACATGTCCAAGGGGGTGGCTCCCCCTGTCAGACGGTGAAGACACATAGAGACCACCAAGCCCCGCTACCCCAGGGGCACCTTCGTAATGTGTGCAGAGAAAGGGGACGCAGGCCAGGAATCAGAACCTCCAGGCAGGAACTGGACTCCCTTCTCTTCTCGGCCAAATACCACCCCATCTGGGAGACTGGGAGGACAAGACAAAGGGGACCTTCTCCTTTGTAAATTGTGGTTTCCTGGGGTCAAGACAGAGGGTGCGGGAGAGGAGCGTGGCGTCCCTGGAAGATGTCCTTGAGGCCACACAGCGAGGTTGGAGAGTGGGAGTCATGGAAGGTTAAGGAGCAGGAGCCTATGAGGCGGAAGAGGGCAGAGGGGCAGGAGGGATGGAGGACAGGGATGGAGACATGGGTGGGCCCTGGGAAAAGTGAGCCCTCAGGTGGGCAGGGAGGTGGGTCAGAGCTACATTGGGGGGCCCAGAGCAAAGTGGAAATGCAGGGTTCTGGCTGAACAAAGTGGGAGAGTGGACTGTAATGGGCCTGAAGTTCAGAGTTTTCTCCTTTCTTCCACTTGATGTGTTTGATTCACTACTTACGGTCATTTCAAGAAAAATCCTAAATGTAAAGTATTAGCATGAGTTCTACCATTCTTTCTTATCTCTTACCTGATTGTGCATCAGAGCATCTAACTCCCGTGTAAAATCACAGAAATTGCACAATTTGTTTTTCTCGGCTTGGGCAGGAGACACCCCAAGGTGCACTCCCTCTGACACTCTGGGTGAGTGTAGGTGAGACTGGAGGGGCGTCCCAGCTGTGGGGTCCCCCTCCTGCCACTGCCACGGCGGGAGGCACCAGGACCACAACCGAAGAGGGGTGGCCTCTCCCCTTCCCCGGGGCCCCAGCCCAGTGCCACCAGGCGAGTCTGGGGGTACGGCAGCCGCACTCCGGGTTGCCTACCCAGCTGGTCTGGGTTGGTGCTGTGGCTCGGAGCACGCCCACCTGAGACACACTGGGCACACACCTACCTCAGGGCTCCAGGGCCCAGGGCCTGCCAGGGCAGAGGGCAGTGGTGGTCCCCGGGGCCAGGATGGGTAGGCGAAAGTGAGACCGGGGCTATGATGGGGAGCCCCAGTGGGGCATGTAAGAGAGATGCTTAGTCCTGTCAGTCTCTAGTACACTGGATCCTGGGAGGAGGGAGGAGGAGGGAGAGAGAAAGGGAGGGAGAGAGGGAGAAAGGGAGGTAGGGAAGGAGGGGGAGGAGGAGGGAGGAAGGAAGGGGGAGGAAGGGAAAAGGAAAGAAGAAGTGGAAGAGAGAGGAAGGGACAGGGGAGAGGAAAGAGGGAGGAGGTGGAGGGGGAACAGGGAGGGAGTGAGGGAGAGAGAGAGAGAGAAATGGTGGCATCGAGGGGGAGGGAGGGGAAAGGAAAGAAGGAGAGGGGAAGAAAGTTGGGGCGGTAGAGGGGGGAGGGGAGGAGGAAAGGGAGGGGTAGCAGGGAAGAAGAATGAAGAGAGCAAAGAGGGGTGAACGTCTACCTGCTGAGGCCTCCCAGCCACCCTGCCGGAGCTGCTCCAGACAGCAGGGCTGGGGGAGCAGGGCTGGGGGAGCAGGGCTGGGGGGGCAGGGCTGGGGGAGCAGGGCTGGGGGGGCAGGGCTGGGGGGGCAGGGCTGGGGGAGCAGGGTCTGGGAGGCCAGATGGGCTCTGGCAGGTGCTTCCAGCTCTGGCTCACACCACAACCCAGGGAGGGACGCGTGCACATCTGGACTCCTCTGGGCACAGGGTTGCCCCTCCCCTGCCATCCTGCCCCAGTGCCGTGGCCTGGACACTCACTTAGGCTCTCCTGGGGATGTCCTGCCTCAGGGTGACGGTGGTGCTCTGTTTGACTCTGGCAGCAGGTGTAACCGAGCCTGGAGGGTGGGGGGGTCTGGCTCTGGGCTCCTCCCCGTTGCTGGGAAACCCTCAGCCTGTAGACGGTCCCCACCACAGCCCCATCCCAAGTAGCAGACACAGACCCTCTTGTGCCTCCCACGGGGGAGGCCGGGGCTGCGGACGCCCTGTGTCCTCCAGACCCAGGCCCTGAGCGTCCCCCACCCCGTCCTCTCCCAAGACCCGGCTCGGTCTCTACCTCTCCACACCTTCCACTGCCGTGTGGAATATTCCTTCGTGTCTCTCCGGCTAGCAACTCCAGATGCCCCGTGAGCAGGAGCACGGCTTTCCCACCCTGGTCTCCCGGCATCCTGCAGGTGCCGGCCTCCAGACAGGTACCCGCTCGTGGCCAGAGGGGGCAGTACCGGGGTGGGGGGGACCTGAACGGGGCAGCTCCTGATGAAACCCACCCTGTTGGGCAGCATCGCCAGCGAGCCAGGCAGGCGTCCACGCTGGGACCACTGCATCTCTGCCGGGGGAGGGGGGCGGTGAGCAAGGAGAACGCGCCCTCTCCTCATCTGACCGCAGAACCCCTTCCCTGGCAGCAGTCGGACCCCTACATCCCCATTTCTCTCATTTCAATAATTCTTTCAGCCCATGTTGAGTAAATAAAATTATTCTTCCAAAAAAAAAAAAATCACGAGCCGGGCCCGACAGTAATTCACATGCAATCTGTGGTTATTGCGCGTAACACGGTGCATCACGGGGCCCGTGTGCTAATCACTCCTCAGCTCCTGGCACATAATTAAACCTCTTCCTGCTCATCCACCTCCAGGAGCCTCCGCGAAGACACAAGCCAGCAGGAAAGCCACAGTCATCCGTCATCTTCCGCAATTTTCGGAGGATGCGGTTCCACTGTATCTTTGCATTTCTTTCCCAGTGCCCCCATCCCCCACGCCACAGTCCCATCCCCCTGTGACTGTCACTCCTGACAGCCGCCACCAGTGTCTTAAGGGCAGAGGCAGAGGGAGATGTGACACCAGAGAGGAGAAGCCACAGGCAGAGGCCGGACGGATGTGGCCCTAAGCGGAGGGATGCCTGGAGCCCAGCAGCTGCAGGGGACAAGGAAGGAGCCTTGTCCCCCTGAGCCTCCAGCAGAGCGCAGTCCTTGAGTCTGGACCCGTGGCCTCAGAACAGGGAGAATAAATCTCAGATCCCTGTTGTGCTGAGCTGATGGCAGCCACGGGAAACCCATACACCCAACGAATCAGAATCTGAGTGTTAACAAGACCCCCAGGCGCTGGGAGGCCGGTGACAGCTGCCTGGAGCCCGGGCCACCTCATGAGGAGCAGGACTTGCGTGTGAGTTCATGGCAGCTGACACCAGGACCTTGCACTTACCGTGTGCCTGCCCCCTTCCCTATATGGCCCTCCTGATCCTCACCATCTCATACTGTAAAACACACCCCAGACTGGGAAACTGAGGCAGGAGCAACACAACTGGGCCAGGAGCACACACCTGGCACGTGGCTGCGGTGGGACCTGCACCGGGACTCTGGCTTTAGAATCTGTGTGCGTGCCAGGCCCTTGTCCACAGGGTGTGGGGCGCAGAGGGTAACAAGGCCACCTGTCCCGGCATCTGCGCTGTCTGCTCTGCACGTAGGAGCTGGGATGGGGAAGCGGAAAACAGGCAGCTGCGCTGGGCTTATGAAGAGAGGGGCAAGCTCTCTCTTCTGAGTGCAGGGTGCCTGAGAAGGGACGTATGGAAATGAGCCACCATGCCCCCCTGTCCTGTTGTCGGCTGAGATCAGGTAAGGCGAGTGTCTACTGACCCCTGTTCCCTCCAGCCACCCCCGAGACACCAACCAGATGCCAACCCCACTGCAGCCCAGCATGGCTCCGTCTCCCCACCACAGGTCCGCTGTCGGGACTCTGTCCCTGAGTCAGAGATGGGTGTGCAGGAGGTTCAAGGTTGGTGGCCCCAGGAGGAGCCCCTGGGTGGAGGGAGGAGGCGGGATCCCCAGAGAACTCAGCTCTGACACTGTCTTGACCCCAGGCCGCCGCCCATCCTGCAGGTGATCAAAACTGCCCCAGGCCCAGGCTCAGGGCCCAGACCATCCACACCCCACCTGCATCAGTCCACACCACCTCCACCAGTCCGGATGCTGGCCACCCTCAGAAGAAGCCAGGGAAGGGGGACGGACTGCTCTCTTCAGCCAAGGGCCAGGCTGCAGAGGGTCCCCCAAGGGCCGTTGTTGACTGCCAGCCCCTGCTGCAGCAGGGGGGTGCAGGGCTCCACTCCAGGGTCCCGGGCAGCATGGCCCAGCACCTGCCACCACTTGCCTCCCCATCTTCATCCGGGTACCCTCCACGGAGCTGCCCAGCACATCATCATGGTGACTTCCATTCCCAGTCAGCATAGAGGCTCTGGGTCCCCAGAATAGGGACCAGGCAGAGCTCGGGGGTCAGAGCCGCTGCTCGGCCTGGCCTGGGGGGTCAGAAGCACTCATGGCCACCGGGCCCCTCACCCTCCACACGCACTGAAACCGGGCGTCCTGCCAAGCCTGTCTCCAGCAATTTCCTCGTGTTAATAATGCTCCCATTAGCCCCATACAGCAAATCTGTCACAAGCAGCCCCCTTCTGGGCCTTATATTTTACTTTTAATTATGATCAGATGCGGAATATTGAGTACTTTGATGCATTCTAGACGCCTCTGAGAGTTCTTTCTAATAATGCAATTGTAAGACTCTGAAGGCTCGTAACCCGGGTCGTTACTGAAATACGCATTGGGCAGTGCCAAAGTCGGACATTGCCCCCAGCAGGGAAGTTCGGGGGCCGAGTCCGAGGGCCCGACTCAACCACGCGAGTCACCACTGAGGCCGGGAGCGTCTCGGGCCGAGCACACGCTCCCTCCTGCCGGCGTGGCGCCTGCCCTGAGCTCTCTGTGGCCCACACCAGGACAGCAGATCGCCCGCTGCCTGGCTCCCCCCATTCTCCGCACACGGACGCGCATACGTCCATCAGAGCAGGACCGCTGCGGGTCGAGGGGGCTCTGGGTCAGGCAGGCGTGGGCGTTGGGTGGGTCAGCGAAATCCACCCGCAGCCAGGCCCGGCTGGCGGCACGTCAGTCCCCCAGCTCGGGGAAAGATGCGGGAGGCGCCTAGATCAGAAGTTTCTAGGGTGTGGAAGGTAGACAGTGGGGGAGGGGAAGGTCAAGGTCAAGGACACTTGGAACTAAGTGCATCTCTAGGTGCTGTGGGCTGTGTGCCCCAGGGGAGCGGAGTCTCAGGGCCCCTAAAATGGGGGTGTGCAAAGCCATTCTCAGGAAAAGGACCCCGTCAACCCTGAAGTGCGGGGCAAGCAGAGCTGGGGGTGTGTTGCTGGGGCCTGGGAGGGAAGAGGTTTTGTTTGTTCTGGTAACAGAATGAACCCCCCCAGCCCCGCCCTCTGCCTCCCTCAGGGCAGCTGGCGCAGGTGTCCCGTGGTTGGGGGGGGGCCTTCTGTCGCTCCACCTCCCCAGGGCTGCCAGCCCTCCCAATGTCTCCCACACCCACCCTGCCTACCTTCATCGTTTAACAAAAACGCACGGAGCACCTACTGTGTGCCAGGCGCTGGCCACCAAGAGGCACATTCTGGGGACGGTGGGGAAGGACAGACTGTGCCAGTGAATCCCCAGACGGCTGTGGTCTGGGCGGCTCCCCACTGTGCGGTGCACAGGACACCTCGGCGTAGCCCCGCCCACCCAGGTCAGAGCCCCGCCCCCATGAGGTCAGAGCCCCCCCTCCCTCCAGGTCGGAGCCCCGCCCCCGTGAGGTCAGAGTCCCGCCTTCTCTCCCGGAGGCCGACCCTCCTGGGCAGCGCTACGCCCCGTTACTATGGCCTGAGTCTCAGCAGCTAAGCGGCCCCGCGCCCTAGGAAAGGCCGCCAGTAAGACTCAGGGTGCGTGTCCTGGCTGTGACCCAGCGCGCTGCGACCCTTAGGGCAGGAAGTCTCTGAACCATCTTTGCAACTTTTCTATGAATCTAAACCCCGTCCAAAGTACTTTTTAAAAAAATTGTTCAGTCTTGTCTGACGAAACCCCCCAGTCTCAACACTAATTGGGAGCCCCTTCCCCCGACTCAGGCCGGGAGCGGCTCCCTGGAGCCTGGAGTGGGGGATCCTGCTGGCTCCCCGGGGCTCCCCCCGCCCCCGCTCCTGGGGGAGGGGCGGCCTCCTGCTTCCCAGGTGAAGCGCTGTCATCTGGTGCTTCCAAGGGCTCTCGCCACCCTCACCGTCCGTGTTCCCCTCTCTGGGGCCCCTGGGGCCTCAAGCTTGGGCAGGAAGAGTGGGGGACAGAGAAAACAATGAATAGAAAATGCTTTCACGCGGCGGGACACACAGAGGGTGCGCCAAGGTACTGAGATTTAGACTTTTGATAATTCCACTTAGTCCTGGTGGGAGGCCCAAGACGGTCCCCCTCGGTCAGGAGTTCCCTCTGGGGAGGAGTTCCTTCTGGGGAAGCATCTTGCGGCAGGGTAGAACCAGCAGATTCCTTGGCTGCGGGTCCCACCCCCTGAGAGCCGGGCCCTAGGGCTTCAGCACAAAGCCTGGGGCCTGGAGCAACCCCGCAGCTCTCCTGACAGTCAACCCAAGCCAGGGGCTGGCCAGCCTCCCAGGGAGCAGGGGCCTCTCCAGGGCTCCTCCCCCGCCTTGGTTGCCCGCTGGTTGGACGCTGGGTGGCAGCAGCCGCAGCTGACTCTTTCCTGGGCCCGTGGGGGGCTCCCTCTCCACCACGGCGGCCACTGGTCCTTGCGGTCTCCCTGCTGGTGCTGGGTGACAGCCCCCTTCTGAGTCACGTCGTCTTCCCGGATCTGAGGCCCCTTTGTTGGTTTTAACTTGGGACACCTGGAGCCACGGCCCTCTCTCCCCACACAGCTGTCCCCAAGACTTCCTTGCTCTGGGCCGTACTAGGCAGGCTTCTCCTGAGAAACAGAACCATAGGACAAGCTGCTAGATCAATGACAGACACAGACAGACAGATGATTGAGAGATTGATAGATAAGGATGGGCCCATCTGGCTAGGGAGGCCGAGAAGTCCCACAAGCCAGTGGTGTCAGCTGCAGTCTGAGCGCTGGAGGGGACCCACGTCCCAGCTCAAACAGAAAGCCGGTTTTCCCTCACCCGAACTGTTGTTCTGGTCAGGCCCTCAACTGATTGAACGAGGCCCACCTTCACTGGAGAGGGTCAACTGCTTCACTCAGTCCGTGGACTCAAACGTCCGTCCCATCCGGAGACCCTCACAGACACACCCGGCGAGGTGTTCAACCAGGTACCTAGGTACTGCCCGGCCCGCGAGACTGATACCTCGCACCAGTCCCGCAGTCTTTTCCTCAGGCCACAGGCCAACTGGCCAGGCCAACTGCCCCGTCCGAGAGTCCCTTTATGTTTATGTTCTACCCTTGGGCTGCTTCTCTTCCCACAGGGAGGATGAGCGGATGCAGCGCCCAGTTCTGCTCCTCGAGCATCAGCCCTCACTCCTGCCTTGCCAGGCCTCCCCTGGGTGAGCCGTGGGGTGGCTACCTGTGGGGCCCCTCTCGCCGTGAGACTCGGGGCCTGGCCGTGGGGTCTCCGCCACAGAGCAGGGGCTCCGGCCACGAGAGCAGCGGGGAGCCCAAGGCTTCTGAGGACCGCATCCCTCAGGTCCCACAACCTGGCCTCCTCTGCCTTCTGGGGGCCAAGCAGGTCGGGAGGACCGACCCAGATTCCAGGCGGCCGGACGCTGAGGCCACCTCTGAACGGGAAGAGAACAAAGACGTGGTGGCGCAAGTAATTGACTGAAGCAGCTTGGCCAGGCCAGGGCCTCCACTTATCAGGCCCCAGTGAGCCAGGAGGACCCCCGGCCCTGGGGCTGCAGGCTGCCAGCGCCCTGTCCTCGCTTTCCTGGATGTCAGCACCTGGTTGCGGGCTCTGTGGGTCTGCGGAGGACCCCGCAGGGCGGGGCAGGGGTCCCCAGGGCTTTTCTGTGTGGCTCTGTGCACATATCTGGGTCTGGGATCCCTGCCCCCCTTGTCCTGGCCACCGTCACCCTTGGACAGTGATGCTGATGTTGGCCTTCAGTTCTGCATAGGGCGGGAGGGCGGGCAGCCCGACTGCCGCACAGAATGTTACGGTTCACAGCAGCAGCCCTTCCTTCCTCCCCCCACCCCCCACAGCCCCAGCACGCACACGCATGCTGACTGGGGCACGAGTGAGGCACTAATAGCTCTAAATACAGCCCCGATTTATGGCTCTTTCCCTGCAAAAAAAATCTGCTGGGCTCCCTGAAGACCCCTAACTTCCTTCCTGCAGCTCCATTCGTCACCCCGCTCCTGAGCACAGCACAGCGTGTCCGCCTGCTTCCCCGCCCCGGGGCTGGCTGGGGAGCCTGCCAAGTTCAGCTCCAGCCTCGCCACGGCCGAGCACACAGGCTGTCCCCCACTGTCCCCCGCTTCCCAATACCTGCTACTCCACAACAACCAGTCCCATGCAGGTAAATGGCGCCAAAGGCAGAGCCAAGGCACATGTCCAAGTGGCCGGCGTCCCCGTTTGATCTGCTGACCGTGGAGCCGTGTGTAGCCTCTCGGAGGCTTGGCTCTCCTGACATACTCCCCCGTTTGCTCTCCCTGCATGGTGACTGCTGTCTGGCCCTTGCCTTGTCCCGAACACAGTCTCTGCCGTGGCCCCCGGGCATCCTGTCCACTCTTAGGTGAGGCCCCCTGTGAGGCAGGCTAGTGCCATGACCCCTTTCCTGGCGGGATGTCATCTCTTCCGATGTGCGCCTGGAGCTGAGAACTGTCAGATGAGTGTTTATCTGGGACCCAGTATGACAGTCTCCCAAGTGGTCCCCACGCCCTCCAGACGGGTTCCAACCTGCCCTCCTGCACCTCCGACCCTGTAAGAGGACATTGGGAGTCTGCCATGGGTTGGGAGAGCAGGACTGGCATTTCCCTAAAGAAAACGTTGCCATGTGTTGTGTCCTGGACCCCCCAGAATGGGCAAGGACGTGGGTACGCCTCCTGTCACCGTGAGTCAAGCCAGGGGACCCCAGGCCTAGACACCCATGCCTGAGCTGCCCGAGGCTGGGGGCTGTGGCTGGAAACCCTGTGACGGGGATTAAGGAGTCACGTTGCGTGCAGCAGGGTTGCAGGGCCCTGTTTGGGGGCAAAGACTCGAGTGGGTTTCCCCAGGAGGGGATCAGGGCTTGGGTCATCTTGAAAGAGACCCTTCCCACGAGGACCACTTGAAGTGGTCAGGTGACCTCAGGAGAAGGGACAATGGTAGGCGGCCAGCTGGCAGGCTTCCCCATGTCAAGGAGAGATGCCCCACCCATGAGAGATCCTTGGAGGCGGGATCTCCCACACCCACATGGGGGCCCCCAGCAGCATGTGTAAGGCACCCATCCAGGGTACCTCTCTGCTCCTTGCTTCTCCCGGTCTCTGCTGCAGCCGGGTCCTGGGAAGACCGGGCAGGGCTTAGCGCATCCACGACAGCACCCCGGAAGCCCCTGCCTCCCATCCAGAGGGGCCCAGAACCAAGGGCTTGACATCAGGTGAGTGTCCAGAGGTGTGCGACGATGGGGCCAGACAGCACGAGAGAAGTCCAGGGCGTGGACAGGGCAGGTGGGGAAGAGCTTGGCCAGGAAGGGTGAGAAGGCACCAAAGGCCCACCCTCCCCTGCCCGGTTCTTTCAACGAGACCTTGAGGAGTCCACACGCCCACCCAGGGACGAGGGATACACACACTTGATAGGTCCGTACAACAGAATATGACGGCACCTCTAAAAGGAAGGAAATCCTGATAAAACATGGACAAGCCCGGAGGACACGTGCTCGGCGAAGTAAGCTGGTCCCCAGAGCGCCAGCTCCGTAGGGTCCCGTTGACAGGAGTTAGCCGGTGGAGTGGGAGCCACGGCGCAGGAGGGCGGGGGCGGCCAGCTGGGGGCCGGGGGAGGCGAGGGCCGAGTGGATCGGGGATGGGGTTCAGTCTGGGAGGATGGGGAGTCCTGGAGCCCGACAGGGGCTCACACAACCGGGCGAATGAGCCCAATGCCACGGAAGCTCGCTTAAAAACCGCCAGAATGGTAGACTTGGTGTGATCTGCATCCCACCACAATTTTAAACATTATATAAACCCATTCCACACGTGTTTATTTTTATCAGAACGTCCCTGGAAACTTGTGTGCCGAATGAGGGCACGCTTATTTCTGGCCCGGCGCTGACGGCTGGCCACCATCCCCCTCCAGCCCAGTCGCCTGTGCCTCGGTTTTCCACATGAACACACGCACTCGGGGCTGGCAACAAGCCCGCGCGTAGGCCAGTCCGCCCTGTGGAACAGGTGGGGCACAGGAGGCCAGACGGTTGGGGGGACTCGGAGACCGGATCCCGGGGCACCCAGCACGCCCAGGCCTGCAGGCAGGGGTCTGACCTGCCCCCAGGGACCCGGTGTGTGACTAAAGCACTGGAGCAAGGAGCAGGGACGGCGACCTTCCCCAGCCGTCCAGCTGCCCAGTCCCCACCCGGAGCCCAGAAGGGCCTGTGGGCAGATCCTGCGTTCAGCGGAGCCGCCCAGAAGGAACCAACACCTGCAAATTGCTCTCCACCAGCTGGAGCAAGTGTGTCCTCGGGCCATCAATAAATGATGAGTGGTTGCCATGGCAACAGCCCGGCCCATCCTTCATCTCCTGGAGGTTCCGGAGAGCTGAGGCTCTGGGGGAGCCACGAAGGGCAGGGCAGAGAGGGAAGGGGCCTGGTCTTCCGCCTTTGCTCCAGCCAGACCCAGGGGGCTGTGAGCGCAAGGGGAGGGGGGACGCTGCCCAAGATGGGGGGCCGGGGGACAGAAGAGATGGGTTTGATGCCGGAGGAGCGGGGAGCAGTGCCACTCGGGAGTGGAAGGGGCTGGATTCAACCCTGGGCCGACGCCCACTCTGGCCCTCCAGCCTCAGTTTCCTTACCTGTAGAAGGGAGATAGGAACGGCGCCAGCCCCATTGGGTTTTTGTGGAAGCGGATGGGAGGGCCGGGCCTCTGGCAGAACCTCGTGGTGAGCTGAGCCATGAGGAGACGAGACGTGCCATGGCCCACGGCCTGCGGCTCGCGGTCTGGCTCCCTCGGCCGGGCCCGCGGTCCCACCGGACGCCAGTCCTCTTCCTGAATGATGCCTCAGGGCTCCTTGCGGTCAGCCTCTTGGTGACCGGCCCCTTCTGCTCTGTGCACCTGGATGGCCTTTCTGTCACCTTCGTCTCTGACAGAGCCTCCCTGAGTTTAGACTCCGGGCCGTGACTTCGGTCCTCCCCTCAGAGCTGCTTCTGCTCTCCCTCCTGGTTTCCATGACAAATCCCTTCTCTACATCGGCTGCCTGTCCATCAGTCCAACTTGCCCTGGTGTCACAGGCTTGAGTGACAGGCTTGTGATGCGTCTGGCTGGGGTTTCGTCAAGCTCCAGTGCCTGGGGCTCTCTGGGTGTCCCGAATCCATGGGGTCACGGCTGCATCAGACTTGGACCCTTATGGGCCGTGATTTCTCCCGACGTCTCCCGCTCCCGTCCCTCCCTCTCCCTCGGGGACCCCGTGGCATGTACCTGGGTACCCGACGTGGATCCCCAGCTGCCCGGTGGGGGCTGCTATATCCGACGGCTCTTCCCCGTCCCGTCTCGATGCTGCCGCCGTGTCTTTGAGTTCACGCATCCTTGCCCTGGATGTGGAGTCCCATCGACGTCCTCATCCCAGACACTGCACTGTGCACGGAGTCTGACCCGGCCTTTCGTAGCTTCCCCCGCTTGTGATGCTGCTTCCCCCCGGCTCTGGGGACGCCTGGAACACCGTCCTGGCAGTGGATTCACACCCCGCCCGCCAACTCTAACGCCTGGGGCGGTCCTGGGTTGGTATCGCAGACTGGGTTTCTCCTCCTCGGGGCTTGTATTTCCCTGCCTCTGGGGTGCCTGGCCGTTTCTTGTTGAATGCCCAGCGTCGTGAAGTTCCCCTTTTTGGGTGCTGAAGCTTTTTTATTCATATCAATCGACCTGAGCTTTGTTTAGGGACGCATTTACTTTGAAACACTTGGAATGCTTTGCTCTTGCTTTTCAGCTTTAGTACGCAGGACGGGAAAGGTTGGTAACTCCTCATGACCGAGAAGAGACCCTTCTGAGGTCGCCCAGTGACCCGCGAACCACGAGGCCTCCCCTCTGGCTGGTGGGAACGGGTGCTTCTCCCTCTCCTCTCTGTGTCCGCTCCCGGGGCTGTGCGCTCCTGTCCTCCGGGCAGCGGTCTCCTCCCGGGCCCTGGAAGCTATCCACACGCGCACACAGTGACTGGCACTCAGATGAAGGCTCCAGGCCCTCCCGCAGTCCTCCTCCATGCCATGCTCTCTCCTCCTCTCTCCACCCGCGCCAGGTGCCCTGGTCTCCCTGGGCCCACGGCCTGGGAGCTCCATCAGGGACACGAGCGAGCACAGTCAGGGGCTCCCTCACCTGCTTTCACTCCCCAGAAGTCAGCATCCTTTGCTGCCCGGCATCCAAGGTCCTAAAAACTGTGCCTTCCCCGATGATGTCTGGCTTTGGGGAGGGGGAGGGAAGTTGCTGAAGGCCTGAGCAGGTTCCTCCCGGGACCACGAGTCGGTCCTGAGTCCCAAGCACGGGCCGTGGAGACCACGGCGCCAGTCCCGCCCGCATCTGGGCCAAAGCTGCCCTCGTCATTCTACCCCAGGGCAGATATGTGCCGCTGGCCTCGTCCTCACCCATCCTCACCTCCTGGGGCTCCGGAGAGGGTGAATGGCTCAGGGGACCGTGCGCACGTTTCCGAGGCCGCTCGGAGGAAGGAGCGACAGCTAGGCAGGCTCAGAGCATGGAAGTGCGTGGTCGCGTCACGAGGACGGAGGTCCATGGTGGAGCTGGACATCCAGCCCATGCCCAGCACCTGCCAGACCAGGGGCCGGGAGGAGGGTCTGGAAGCCCCAAACAAAAGGGAGGGGGATGTCTGTCCTGGCACAGAGAGGCAAGGATGCTTGAGAAAGCTGGGCCTGCATGGTGTTATTTCCATCACGGGCACCATCTTGTGCAGCCTACTACTGCAGCCGGTCCTTCTCTGCCCTGCCCGCCTGGCCCCTGCCCTGGCCAGGTCTGCAGGCTGGAGCCTTTGGCGGCCGTCTCTGGACACAGGGCTGGGCATGTGCCCCTGGCCATGCTTCTCCCTATGTCCTAGGAGAGACACACCGAGCCACTGACCTCTAGCCAATGGGTCTCTCTAGTAAAATGTTACCGCCGGCCCATGAAAGGTGTGAATGCCATATTTCACTACTAAAACTTGAAAGGAGCCGACCCCTTCTGGAGGATTTTCCTGGGTACACAGAGGCGTTTTATAGATCAAAGCTGTAGGATAAAATAAATACGAGCGTCGAGCTGTAAGGAGCGGGAGGTCCTGTCCAGGCTAGAGCTCCTGTGGGTCTGGGGCCCTGAGGGGAGCACAGGCCTGAGGGAGAGGCAGCCTAGACCTCGGGCCCTCCCAGTGCAGACTTGGCTCCGGGGACAGGCAGCCGGAACCCCACCCCGGCTCCGAGCGTTGTCCTCAGCCCTCCCGACACAAGGACTGTCAAGCCTCCGATTCCCTGATGAAGAGCCTGAGCTCAGAAGGGCTCCCGTGCCCCGCTCACGGCCCCACGGCTCCCCGCGGCCGAGACGGTCTTGAGCCCGCGTGAACCCAAACCCCGCTCCTACCTCCCATGCCTCAGCCCCCGTGTCAACACCACGGAGACCCCCAACGTTGTGAGTGAGCTGAGGAAACGCCAGGCCCCACCCTCCCTCCTGTCTGTGTGTCCCCCGAGCATCACCCTCGTGGCCATTGGTCCGAACCCTTTGTGCTTGGTTTCAAGAGCAGCGGGGCCCACGCCGACCGCAGGCAGGTCTGCTGCTGCCCTCCTGCCCCGGAAGAGGCCCCGGAGGTGAGTTAAGGACGTGGGCCCAGGACAGGGCGGGCTCTGGGGGCTGGCGGCCACGTGTCCCCGCACTCGCGTCCATGTTCTGCTCTTGCGTGCCAAACTCCTTAACAGCTTTGGACAAAAGGCCTTGCTTTCCTCCTGCACCGGAGCCCCATCCCGGCACACGGCAAGGAAGGGTCTCTAGAAGGTTTCAGCCCCTCCGCAGCCACAAGGGCAGGTGGAGAAAAGGTTGGGGTGGGGGGCTAGGGGTGACCCATGCGGGGACACAGAGGGTTCAGGGAGCACGGGGAGCAATGGCTGCTACGGGGGGGGGGGAGGTCTGAGCTCTAGCAGAGGCAGACAGCGGGACTCCCAATGGCTGTCAGGGTGGGAGTGGGAGGGCCGGCCCACAGCTCTGTCAGGGCCGTGGGTGGAGGGCAAGGGACGTGTGGTGACACAGGGTTCAAATCAGACTCACCTGCGGCAGACGGGGCAGGTGCATCTGAGTGCAGAGGGCGGTCTTAGCGGGAGACCTCCTCTCTGACCTGGGGCTCAGGGGGCACAGCGCCCCCCTCCAGGGTACTGTCTTGTCTCCACTGTCGAGTCCGTACAGTGCTGGGCCCAGCTCAGTGGACCCCGATTCTGAGATCCTTCCACACGTAGGGGCCTCCCAGAGACCGCAGGCGCCCGCCCCCAACCAGGAGACACCGACTCCCACCAAATGAAGCCGGCCCTCGCCTGGCAGAGGACCCCCTGGGAGACGCGGGACCGGCTGGCCTCTCCCTCCGGGGCTTTCTCTCCGCTCGGCACTCCTTACGAGACCCAAGCAGCAGGTATCGGCCAGAGTCACATTCAAAGACTCACAGTCCAACAGCCAAAATTCATTAAAAAAAGAAATTCAGGCCTTTATTTATGCGTTGTATAAAAGACTGAACTGACCTAATCAGTTTCCTCCCACAACACCCCCGCCGCCGCCCGGGCTCCAGAGAGCGGTGCCCCAAACACGTGCCCTCCCAGAGTCCGTGGGCCACTTGCCCTCCTGGCGCCTGGACCACATCACCTCGCTGTCTTGGTCCTCTGCCACCTGCCCGCCTGTCCTTGTCCTTCAGGCATCCAACCCAGTGTTCCACGCTCGCCTCCCCACGCAGGGCTCAGGCCTCCCAGGCAAACCCCTGCGCGCTCCTGGGAGGGAAGATGGGAGGCCAGACGAGGAGATCTGCTCCCCACTGCGGTGGACAACACTGATTCCTGGTGGCCCCCCAGAGTCCTAGCTCCCCTGGGCAGCCCTAAGGGATGGGACGGCTCAGAAGGGGACGTCAGCACCACCAGGGACCAGAAGAGCCCAAGGGCCTGCAATGTCTCCAGGACCTGTGGCCCAGCCCCCAACCTCAGCTGGGGCCTGCCCTGCACTTCTCTGAACTGGGAGGTGGGGCGCCACCTCCCTGCAGCCCTCCATGCTCCCCAGCAGAGACACTCAAGGTGTCGAGATGCCACTGAGGCCTGACGGGCCCCAGCCCAGCAGTCTAGCCTGCCCACTGCCCTCCCACCGTGGCACTTCCCCTCCCCCAGGGCCGGGCAGGGAAGCAGCTACTAATTCCAAGGCCTTTCTGCTCTGTGTCCTTTCTAATGACGCTCTGGGTCTGAGCCTTTAATCACCACCTTCAGTGATCTGGGGACAGTCATCTGCCTCCTCCACGGCCCCTGGCCTGCAGCAGATGGGGCAGGTGCGTCTGAGTGCAGAGGCAAAGCTGGCAAGAGATGGAAAGGCAAGCCACCACCCTCCAGATAGAGGGTGCCTCCATGGGCAGGACACTGTGCCTGACGCCCTGGGCCCTTCTCCCGGCCTCCCCGGCTCAGCGGGGGCTCCATCCTCCCCCAGATGCCCAGGACCCCATCTCCGGGTCTCCCTTCCCCCCCACCAGCTAGCCCGTGGGCCCGACCACCAAGGGGCCTCCTCTTGCCCTTCCTGCCGTCTCTCTGTGACTCAAACAATCTGTCCCCTTCGCAGACTGTGAGCTCCGGGAAGGCAGGGGGGACCCTGTCCACGGCCATAAACCATCTGTTCTCAATGGGCATTGTGCCCCTCTAGGGGACAGTCAGCAACGTCTGCAGACAGCTTGATGTTGTAGGTGGGGTTGCGTCCCTGCCATCTAGGGTTGCTGCCACACACCCTACAATACACAGGACCCACGACCAAGAACGCAGCCCCACAGGGGGAGAAATCCACTGGAGACGGGCCACTGGGACAGGTCAAGCCCCGAGCAGGAGCTCAACCCCTGAACGGCTGAACAGTCCTGCAGATAACAAGCGAGCGCGAGTGAGCCCGTCCCAGCCGCAGGCAGGGCCCATGTGCATCTCAGGAGCGCGTGCACATGCACACCCGCGCGCGTGTAAGAAGCTCGCCAGGGTGAGGGCTCATTGCTCCTACGCCGGGGCACTCTCTCACCTATGTCCCTGCACTCTCCCACCTATGTCTCTGCACCCCTCACCCTCCCCAAGCCTTCCCCCCCACCCCCCCACCCTGCAACCCCGGCTGCGCAGATCACACGTGCCGCGGGGCAGAAGCCTGAGACCTATACCTGGGCGCTCTGTGCCAAGGACAAGCCACCCACTCCCTAGATCCGGTTTCCACTTCTGTGAGGCAGCCGTGGTCGCCTCCTTGTGGCCTCCCAGGACAGCCACAGAAACAAACCTTGTAAACTGTCAAGTGCGGTGTCCCCAGGGGGAGCCTCCCTCCCAGGACTTTGGGCTCTCCAGGCCCAGCCCCGTCTCCATCAGGAGAGACCCTCCCCCGCCCCCAACTCCCAGACTCCACGGGGCAGGAGTCCGGGGCCCACGTGTGCCGCTGACAACTGTGCTGGGAGCCGGGCAGCCCACGGGCTCCGGCGCAGTCGCTCAGGGAACGAAAAGAGGCAGATGGCTCGTGGGCAGGCTGGTCCCACCACCCCTGCAGGCGGGCGACGCAGACTTCATGTTGCCTCCTCCGCACGTATTGGGAGACGCCACGGGGAGAACCGGCTTGGCCCAGGAGAGGGGCCTCCAGGATCTCAGCGAAGCCATCCGTCCTCCAGGAAGCCCACCACCATCAGGCTGCGTCAGGCCCTGCACTGCCCTCCCCCTCGCCGGGACCCCTGCCACGGGGACAGCCCTCTGGCTCGACCACCAGCCTCTGGCTCTGTGAGCACAGGTACCCGGTTGTCTCCCTCCGGGTCTGTCCCTCCCCACTTGCAGCCCGGGAGTGGCATCGTGACTCGCCAGAGGAGAGCATTTATAGCATGAGGGGCTGGAGGGACAGCTGCGTGGAGGAGTGGTGGACGGAGGACGGGCGGGTGAGTGGGCGGGTGCACGGCTGCACGAGCACATGGCTGGACGGGCCGTGGGCGGGTGGACCGACAGACGGAACCATGGACAGAAGGATAGATGGTTGGGCGGGGAACTGGGTGGAAAGGTAAACGGCAGACCGGCGCGCAGACAGACGGATGCGTGAGCCCGCAAGCTGAGCCCATGGTGGAGGGCTGATGCCGCAAAGTGGGAGGTGGACGGGGGCAGGGCGCAGACCTGGAGCCAAGGCCGGAGGCTGGAGGACGGCAGGCCCGGGGAGGCAGGGCGGGGAGCCAGGAGTAGTTAAGCCTGCGTGCTCAGCCCCGAAGCCCCAGCAGCCCTGCCTTCATCAACATGTGATGAGGAAGATCTCCTGAGAACAGGGAGCAAGGTGTCAGCCGCTCAGGGCCCTGGCACCGTGGCCTGATCACCGTCTCCCCGCAGCCCTGGGGCCACACCACACCCCGTGGCACCCGGGGCCAAGCCTGAGCTCTGCACCCGGACCTCAGCTCCCCTGAAGGGAGAGGCTGGAGGCCAAGCCCTCTCCGAGACCTCTTCCAGCTCTGGGGGTGGAGAGCTCCGTCCTCGAGCTGCCGTGCAGCTCCCCAAAGCCCGCCCGTTTCTGGAACTCTCGGAGTGCAGGACCAGGCGTGCAGAGGGTCAGCTCCACAGGAGCCTCCAGTGCGATCAAAGCCACAAGAGCCACTTCATGGGGAAAAATTGTGAGTTTGAGCCAGCTAAGGACTTCTTTGCTTGGTGACCCAATTTCTCAAGGTGGGGGATGGGGATGGGAGTTGTGTCAAGTTAGAACAAATTAAAACGCATTTGTCTTCCATTCGGAAGGAATCCAGCCCAGCGGGGAGCGAGGCGCTGTCTTATTCCAGCACGCCCGGTGCCAAGTCAATTTACAGGGAGCGACACACTTCTGGCTGGAGGACAGAGCCGCGGACGCTCAGGGCGGGGCTATGGCCGATCCCAGGTGGGAGCCCGCAGCCCGGACCGGGCCCTGGCCACTGTGCCTCTCGGGTGCCTTGTCCACGCTCTGCCCGTGGCCATGGTGACCCGAGCTTGGGGATGGCACTCCCCGCTTCCTCGAGGTGCCTGCTGCTGACCAGGGGACAGCCCAGTGAGTTGCTGGCACAGGGCCAGCACGACGGGGTCTGGCCGTGGTCTGAGCTCGTGCCCGTGGTGGATGAGCTGACCTTGGCAGAGGCCACGCAGAGGGCACATTTGACCCTCACAACAAACACTGCTCCTGCCAGCTTCGCAGGTGGGACACTGAGGCTCAGAGGCCCGACCACTCCGGGAGGTTCTCCGTTCATTCATTCATCAGACATTTTTGTGTGCCTGCAAGCCGTGTCAGGGCCGGGGGTCGGGGGCTGGGTAGAGCAGAGGGCCCCCACCCCGGTGGGCTGCATCAGGGGCAGGCAGCATGGGACGTGCACACACAGCTCTGTTACTACCTCGAGGCCACAGGGAGGAAGGCCGGATGCGGGCAAAGCAGATGGGCCTGGATCTAAGCCCATCCTGGGGCCGAGAAACCGCCCTAGGGAAGCGATGGATAGATCGCAAGAGTCCTAAAGGCCAGAGAGGCCAGCAGCTATGGGGAGGGCGGAGGGCCATGGAGATGGGGCGGGGGATGCCTGGCAGTGACCGCCAGGATGGAGTCTCAGAGCTCCGCACAGCCAGGAAGGAGAGTCCTGGTGGCTGCACTAGGAAGGGACCAGGAGTGTGGGACAGAGACACCCTGGACCTGGACTGGAGTGGCAGGCGGCTGGAGACAAGGGGGCAGATGTGCTGGGGTGCACCCTGGGGATGGGTTGGGGGAAGAAAACGAGGACCCACCCCTGCACCACCATCCCCCCAGGAGAAGATGGGCCCCCTGAGCTGCTCAGGCTCACACGCACTGAGTGCTCCCGCCACAGTCCACTCTTGGCCTCCTTCTGCACGGGATGGCCCTGGGCTGCCCCAGGGTCTGTGACCCCAGGCCCGACTCCCGGCGCGCCCCCCACCTGCTTCCAGGAGGACCCCACTGTCCGCCCCATCCACGGACCTGCTCCGACTCACGTCTTGGGCCCCCTCTCAGGTGGGAGGAGCGGCCTTCTCTGGACCCCTGGGGCTTCTTTTTCTCCCGGAGGACTTAGGACTGGGCTGGGGCCCACCTCGCCTCCTCCATCCCATCCCCACCACCAATCCCAGCCGCAGCTGCCTGGCTGGGACCACCTCCAGGCACTGCTGTCTGTGCCCCATCTCACGCCCCATCTCAACCACCGCCCCCCACCCCGTGACCCTCGGCCCTGTTCCCACCTGTCTCCCCTGCCTGACCCCTGCAAAGAAAACAGACGGCTGAGGGGCCGGGCAGGACCTCTGGGAGTGGCCCCAAGGCTTCCCGGGTGAGCCGCAAACACAGATGCAGGCTCCCGAGGGCGCAGGAACTGGGGTTTTCACTGAGCACCTGGGTCATGCCCACGAGAGCTGGGGCTGAGGGACACGGGGCAGAGGGCAGACCCGGGGTACCCGGGCCCGTGGAGGCCATTGGGGTCCCAGACTAAAAGGCACGGGGAGGGCAGGGCAGAGCTGGCCGCCTGCCCTGGGCCTGACCCACTTCTGACCGGCGCCATCAGGGGCCACTTCGGCCGCCCTGGCCCACTGCCCCAAGGCCCCCACATCCGTGTGGACAAGCGCGCACCCGCACACTCCCACTGGGGCCTCCTGCACGCCCGCATCCTCCTCCCCGCCCCCTCCCCAGGCTACGTGGCCTCCGTGGGTGGGCTCTCAGCGCCCCCTCGTGGGCAAACACAGGCTGACTGGTCGCCAGCCATCCTGGGCTGGCTGCCCCACACAGGGAGGGGGCCCCAGAAGACTGAGGGAAGGAGGGGACAGTCGTGGCGGGGGTGGGATAGAGCTCACAGGGGTGGAGGTTGCGAGTTCTGAGTGGAGGGTGACCCCCCAAGGCTCCCACCCACGGCAGCTGTGATTCTGGCATTTTAGGGCTCGGGGGCCCCAGGGTCATCGTTCACACGTTCATTTAAGCCGCATTTTACTGAGAACCCACAGTGCCAAGACCTCCACCGGGGACCAGGCTCGGTGGCCTCACTCATGGAACACCAGTCTGGGGGAGACAGAGGTGTGAGCTGAGTTGTGTGGTCGCCCTGGTCGAGAGGCTCACGGGACCACACGGGAGCCCCCATGGGAGGAGTCCATCCCGTCCAAGCCAGGTCCGTGGGTGGGGAGGACACACCGGGCTAGGGGGGCTCCAGGGATCGGGGGCAAGACAAGTGGTCAGCGTCATGGGAGTGAGCAGGGAGGGACACTCACTCCGGGAGGCTTGGGGGTGGGGAGCTGCAGGGTTCTGAGCAGAGACGGACGAGGCCAGACTGAGTTCAGGAGAGGACTCTGGTGGCCTGGGGAGGCTCACCGCGGGGCAGGGGACGGTCATGGCACCCAGGGCTGGTGGGGTACAACCCGGGGCAATAGGGCGGGCATAGCAGGCTGTGACCGGGCAGGAGCAGGGATGGGGGGACAGCAGTGGGGACCCCGGGCCAGGCAGGAGCTGCAGGCGAGCTCTCAGGGAGGAAGGGTTGGGGTCATTCAGGTGGCCTGGGGGAGAGACCCAGAACCCTAGGGCACCGGCTTGGGGCCGGTGTGGCCTCACAGCTCCACCTCCTACTGCTGTCACTCTCTATGACTCGAAGCAGAGACCCCGAGGGCAAGGGCTCAGCTCTGCAGTCCACACGCTGCGGCCCCAGCACCTGCCTCCGCACCCTGGCAGGAAAGCGGAGGAGGCGTCGTGTACCGAAACCATGAGAGCAGCTGTGGTTGGCGTGAACCAGCCCCCGGGAGTGCGCCCGGTGGAATGTGGGAGCGGGGTTCTGCCGGGACACCGTCAGGGAGGGGCCCTGCTGCCTGGACCGGTCGGATCTGTTCCTGTGGATGTCTAGCTGCTGTGGCAGGAGAGGACCCCCTGGAGGTGTGGCTCCCCTAAACTCTGTTGCCCAATTTCCGTGTGTCCACAGGGACAGCAGCGGCCGGGCTCCCTCACCCAGGAGGAGGGACAGAAGGGACCTTCCTCAGTCCCTGAGCAGGAGCAGGAGTCCCTCTGGGAAGCTGTGGGGGAAGCCGGGATCATGAGCAAGGAAAGCCTGCGCCCCTGGGCAGCCATGGGGAAGGGGACACCACTGGCAAGGGGCAGTCACAGGGAAGGGAAAAGACATGGGGAAGGGAGCAGCCACAGGGCAGGGGGCAGCTGGGAATCAGGCCAAGCCTCCCCGCCTGCACTGAGGCCCCCGTCCTCAGCCTCCACCAGAGCTGCACCCAGAGGGCCCAGGACCGAGGACAGGGCACATCCCTGCTTTTATCACCAGCACCTCCTCCGGGGTCTGTCCTGGCTCTTCTCCAGGGCAGTCCTAGGTGCTCTGCCCTCCTGTGACCGCCTCGCCCCCTCAGGCATTAGATGGGATGCTGTCTGCCATCAGGCCTGCCCAGGTCAGGCCTGGAGTACTTGGTCCCGATGCTGGGACTGCCCCGGCCTATCAGTCATTCTACCGAGGCCAGCTGCGGGCAAGCAGGCCAGGCTGCTCTGGGCTGGACACGGGCGCAGAGGCTGGAAGGGAGGCAGCCTCACCGCAAGCCGGGGGCCGGGGGGCCGTGGCAGGCACCTGAGCAGAGAGCCTCCCGCATGACAACCAGAGTGCAGGGCCCCTCACCCAACCCCTTGGCAAGACACAAGCCGGTCCCCAAACTCACGGCCCACACTGACCCCGTCCAGGAGGAGTGACCCCAGCGACACTCCAGGGCCCTCCAAAGCCACCGTTGCTAGGACTCACACAGGTGACAGCCAGCCCTGAGCCCAAGACAGGTCACTGCCCAGGCACCCGCTCCCTATGCCCCGAGGAGCCATATCCAGCCACCGGCGCTCCACACAGCCCACCACACAGCCCACCACCAGACACACAAGCTTGCTGACTAGTAACGGGGAGCGGTGGGTCCTGTTCCCGGCTTGGCCGAGAGCCGGGCATGGCTCTCCACAGGCCCCAGGGCCCAGACCCCCGAACCCTGCACACCGCAGCCTCGTCCCCAGCCTTCGGCCCTGTGGCTCCCCGTACTCGCAGCCAGGTCCCTCCACACTGGGACGCTCGTGACCCAAACAGGCCCCACTCTGGGGGTCGGACTTGCATCACGCCAAGCTACCCTGGATCGAAGGGAAAAGTGTGCTGTTTGGAGGTGGATAGAACCGACCCCCTTCCTAGGCCACTCCCTGTGTGACTGGGACAGACCATTCGCCCAGGCCTGCCCCAGCTGGGCCTGCGTGCCCCTCCGGAGACCAGGGTGGTGATGTCCCCCACATTCTCAGGGTGTGCTCAAACCCTGACCAAGAGGTGACCGAGGGGACAGCCCAGGGCAGGGGTGCCTGTGGAAGGCAGCCAGGACTCTCTGAGAACACTGGCCATGACCTAGGGTAACCCACCCCACTCCCCTAGGCCAAGCCCCTCCCCTTCATCTGGGGGGTGGGGTCCCATCTAGAGATGGAGGGTGGGCAAGCTCCACCAAGAACGGCATTTCCAGAGTGGGATCCTTCTGGCGTCTTCCCAGGAAACCTCCCTTGGGGTAGAGACACCTGAAAGTCCATGCTGGGCCCCCACAGCAAGTCCCGAAGTGGCTGGGAAGCAGGGGGGACACCAATCCCCAGATCCAACTTGAACCCTTTCCTCCACGGCTTGCCTACACGCATCCCAGAGCAGGCACTCTGAGCAGGGCACTTGGAAGGCTCTGCCAGATGGGGTCTTAGAGCTAGTCTGCACCCCGAGCTATCCTCTGCCGTCCTGGTGTCCCCACCGGGGCCCCCGCTGGCCCACGCTCAGCACAAGGAACAGCTGAGTGGGGCCATGTCCATCCGTGGGACCTCCATTCTGGGCAGCTCACGTGGGGACAGGGAACCTTCAGCCCAGCGGAGCTGCTCACACCCGTGTCCAAGTGGGTCAGAACCAGACGCGCCACCAAATGGACTTTCTAGAAACAGAGACCGGCAGGCAGTCTTCCCACAAGCCGGGAGGGGGACATAGAGCACAAGTGACAGACAGACAGGAGGCCCCAGAGCCCCTGACTTTCCCTCCAGGTGAAGGGACGCCTGTGAAGTCGTGTCCGCGTGTAAACAGGTGTCTGAAGGGACCAGCTACAGGGTCACCCTGTGGCCTCGGGCCAGCCTCCCCACCGTGCCCTGGTTCTCACCCGCGGACACCGAGCTAGACTCCAGGAAAACCTAGAGAAGACACACAGAACGCGTGGACGCCCAATGGGGCAGCCCGTGTTAGGTCAGTCCCACGTCTTAACCCCAAGCAGGCATCAGGTTCCGGGCGGATGGTACGCACGTCCATGTGCTGTCCGGACTCACACTCGGACTCGAGGAACATACTCTCCACGGAGCACTTGACAGGTGCCTGGAGCCAGAGGGGACGGCGGACGGGCTGCACCCTGGCAGAGGGCCAGTGGGGGGACAGCTGAGGACTGACCTCGCCCACTACCAAGACCCGGGTGCCACCGGGGCCCCAGAACCTGTGAGCCCCAGGAGAAGCACAAGGGTGACATGGAAGGCGTCATTGGCTCCCGAAAAGGGCCGGGAGAAGCCCTGAAGGGACGCGGTCACCATGCACCATGGGCGGGGATGGAACCCTCAGAGCCCAGGCTGTTCACAGGGGAAGAGGTTCGCCCTCTCCCTGCTGACACGCGCCCCTGCTCCAGCTTCGGGCTGTGGCACCTGGAAGGGCACACGGTCCTCCCCACTGTTGTCACCGCTGTTGATGCTGCCGCAGAGGGAGGGGCTTCCTGGGGGCGCACCAGGAGACCCTGTCGGGTGTCAGAGGCCAGGTGTGCTGGGATGCCTCGCGTGGGACACCCTCCCTCGGGGCCCGCTGCCCCCTCTGCGGCAGGAAGGAACCACCTCCGGGAGGCGGAGTGCATGCCCCACACACAGCGGGGGCCAGGGCAGAGCTGGTGTCCCCAGGCTCACAGCCGGGAGCTGCAGGCCCACCCACACCCCCGGGCCTGGGCAGATCCCGGCAACCAGCCCAGCCACCGGAGGGGAGGCTCGAGGACGCCATCACACCCGCACCCAGGGCCTCAGCTGCCTAGCTCTCCCCGGGCCGCGCTCACAAGCCTCCCACCCTGCCCAGACTGGCAAAGAGCCACACTGCAGGGCACGGAATCGGCTTCCAGGGGCTCAGGGCCAACCCAGGCCAAGCAGGGAGAGGGACAGGATTTGACCAACAAGACACAGGACACAGGAGCCAGCCAGGGGACGGCATCCTTCCCTTCCACCCCCGATGGACAGCTCCGAAGCTGGGCTTCCCGCCCCACACCTCGTGTGGCCGCTCACGGACCACCTGCACCCCATGTGCCCTGCGTCTCTGTCCTTCTGTTCCACGCTTGCTGGCCTGGAACCACACCTCCTGTTGTGGGCCCATCTGTGCAGCCCCATATTTTTGTGGGAGTCCTGACTCCCAGCATGTTAGGACACGACTGTGTGTGGAGACACGGTCTTTACAGAGGTGGTCAAGGGGAAATGAGGTCATGAGGGTGACCTCATTCAGCCTGACTGGGGGCCTGCTAGGACAGTGACTAGGACAGAGATGTGCAGAGGGATGACCGCGTGCGGGCACAGGGAGGACAAGGCCATCTGCAAGCCCAGGAGGGAGGCCTCGGGAGGAGCCAGCCCTGCCCGCACCTCCTAGAACTCCAGCCTCCGGGAGATGAGGCCAGCCTCGTGCTGTCTGCACCGCCCTCTCTGGGGCAACATAACCACTGCCCCAGCAGACAAACGACCATCCCGATCAGCCTCACCTCCCACTGCTTTCTAGGGACGCCCGCGCCCTGAGAGGTCTCCGCAAAGCCCCAGGCGTTTCTTCCCATTGCTGAGAAAGTTCTGGAAATGGGCCTGGGGTCAGACAAGGCCAATCCCTGGGGACTGGGTGCTCCCCTCCCGGGTGCTGATGGAAGCATTTTGACCACGGGCGGCCTCTGACCGCGCCCTCCTGATGGGGACTCCAAGGACTCCGTGCTCCCTTCCCCCACGGCCGAGCGGGGCCCAGCTTGTCCCAAGCCCCTGGAAAGCCACAAAGACAGTGTTGCGGGTCACCCTGTATCCAGCCCCTGTCTCTCCTCCCCAGGATTTCCTTCACCCAAACCTGCCCACGTGGGCTTCTGCGGGGTCAGCAGAGCTGGGAGGGAGTGAGCTTTATCTGTCAGCTTGGCCACAGGTACAGTGGGAGCTCTGGGGGTTCCCGGGGCAGAATCTGGGTCCACGCCGGGTCTGAGATCCTGGTCCTCTTCCGTTCGCTGCGCCATGTCCCTGCGGCTGAAAGGGCCTGCGTGGGCATCTGCTGCCCATGGGACCTCCCTCCACGGCTCCTACAGGCCCCCCTCCACATGCCACCCAAGCCCCCCGATGTCCAGCTCCATCCGCCACCAAGCTAAGGCCTGATGGAGGTGCTAGCGTGGAGGCCACATGGGTCCGCATGGCGGGCGTGTGCAGCAAGTGTTAGCTGAGGGAGAAATCCTCATGGGCCTCTGCCCCGACCCGCCCAGCCCAGGCCCGCTGAGGTGGTGGGCCCCCCATCCTCCCTACACACCTGACACCCTGGGCCTCCTTCTACCTGGAAGCCCCGCCTCCTGCCCTTTCCGCCCACCTTAAATCTCCCTTTGGGCATCACCTCCTCTATGAGTCCCTGGACCTCTCACCGGCCTCCAGGCTGTCAGGTGCCCCCTGTTCTGCCCCCACACGATGCCCCCTGGTGACATGCAGTCACGGTTGCCACATCGTCCTGCCACTCACCGGGTCCCCTGCTGGACTGGGAACTCACCCAGAGCCCGGCACGGGTCTGCAGAGTCAGCAGCGCAGTCTGGCTGTCCTCAGGGCACCCGGCTGCCAGGTGCCGTCAGACGTGGAGGGAGGGCTGCCTCGGGGAGCAGGGGTCAGGGAGCGGGTTCTGGGAGCTGCCTCCACTGCAGGGGACACATCAAGGCGTCCTGCCCCCACGCCCTCCTGTGTCGGGAGAGGGGCCCCGCCGAAGCCCGAGAGCGGGCTGCTCCCATGGGGCCTCGGGGTGCAGCCCTCCCGGGGTGATGGCAGCAGCACCGCCTCCGCGAGGCAGGCAGAACAGTGTTCCCGGCCCCCGGCTCCCGGGGCAGTGCTGTGCCGCGTTTAAAAAGGCGAGAACAAGCGAGAGGAGTTCCAGGAACAGATTCCCTTCAGCCAGGACACCCCGTTCTCGCCAGCGCGACCCCATCTATGTGAACACACCGTGAGCGTGGAAAGGCCGGGGTGTGTGGGACGCTTACACCCACAGTCTCCTCTCAGTCGTCCCATGGAGGGGGCAGGACAGACCAAAGATCCCTCCTCCCGCACCTGCCAGGGGTGAGGACGCGAACCAGAAAAGCTGCAGAGGCCCTTTTTGAAAAGAGAAGCGCCTGGTCCATGCCAGGAAACGCGGGATGGACTTGCTCCTGGTCCCACAGCTGGATTGCTCAGGCTCTGGAGCCAACAGCCCTGCGCCTCCCGCACCCGGGCCTCTTCTGCCGGACGTCCCGGCCCCAGTGGGTAGAGCCGGCATTTCCACCCAAGGCAGCTCCTGGGGCTCCGACAGGTGTCTTGGGCCCCCGTTGGGGGCAGGGGTCAGAGGTGTGGCCCTGCAACAAGCAGGTCGGGGGGTGTCACTGGTCATCGGGCCACACCGCATATTTGACGGCGCTGAGTGTCCTGTAACGATGCAAAGTGACGGGTGGTCGCTGGACAGCGCGGAGGTCACGCTGTACCGATAATGAACCGTTGCTTGCGGACGCCTGACATGAACATCCCGTCATATGCCAATATCAGCTCTAATCTTGTGGGGGGAAAAAAAAAAGGAGCCTCCTGGGGCCGATGGACCAGAAACGCCAGAAGGGGGCTGGGAAGGGAAGGCCAGCAAGGCACTTGCCTTGAGCACAGGATAACTGAAAACACCAAAAATCTCATGAATCGGGATTTTGTAAATATATTTAATGTAATTTTTAAATCTAAATTGATGCGAAGGGATCACAGTGGGCAAAATATCAAACGTTAGGTAAACACAGATGGGCACCTGGCGGGTGGGGGCGAGGTGAGGCCCTTCTCAGCCCCGGGAGATCGCCCTGGGTTCACCCAGCACCAGAGGTGTTTCCAGAAGAAGGGGCGCGTTAATCTGGGGAGATCCCACACACGGGGCACCTGAAACTCACAGCTTGATTTTCTCAGTTCCAGAGGCCAGAAGTCCCAGATCAGGTGCCGGTGAATTTGGTTTCTGGTGAAGCCTGGCTTGCTGGCGTAGGGATGCCGCCTCCTGGCCGTGGCCTCCCGTGGCCCTTCCTCGGAGCAGGCTCTCAGACACGGGGTCTGCCGTCTCTCTCTCATAAGGACACCAGCCCTGTGGAACCAGGCCCCACCTCATGACCTCATTTAAGCTTAGGTGCCCGCTCAAGGCCTAGCCATGGTCGCTCTGGGGCTTAGGCCTCCAACCCGGGAACGTAGGCCAGCCGCCGGCCCAGCAGCGGCCTGGCACCCAGCACCCTTTGGCAAAGTTGTGGGTGAAGCGTGGGCCCCGCCGGCTCTTCTATATCTGTCTGTCCTCTCTCTCTCTCTCTCTCTCTTTCTCAAGTGCTCTCCCAAAATGACTGAAAGCAGACATTCAGACAGAAACCTCCCCACCAACCTTTAGAGCAGCACTATTCGCAACAGCCAAAATATGAAAACAGCCCAAATGTCCCTCCGTGGGGAGATGGATAAACCAAACAGCGGAGTGTCACTCAGCCATGGACAGACCTCAAACACCACGCTAGGGGCAGGAGGGGGACACGGAGGCCCCATGTTCTAGGACCCCTGCCCCTGAAGTATGTCTAGAACAATCCAGCCCCCAGAGAAGGTACACGGGGGCTCCCGGGGAGGGAAAGAGGACGATGGGATGTTCCAGAGCCAGAGACAGAACATAGTTGCAAAAGGTGTGAGGTGTAAAATGTCACGGAATTGTTTTCTTTAAGAAGATTCCTTTTATGTTTCATGAATTTCACCTCAAACTTTTTTTAAGTGCTTTCACTCTTGGAGGGTGCTCCGAGCGGCAACAGGGACCCAGCTTTGAAGGCTGGGGTGATTTAAAGATCCGGAGAGCTCCCGGTTTTGGGGTGCGCTCTGGATGTCACCATTCATTCCCAGTGTTCCGGATCTATGATCCTTTCCATCCCCCAGACACGAAGGATAGCGTGTGTTCTCTCGCTAGGAATTTTTCCATGAAGCTACAGTCCAGGCTTGAAACATCTTAGGGACTCACACATGGTGGCGAAAAAACATGGCCCCGAAGCCTGTGACCCTCTTTCCTTTGAGGAGCAGGGTCTCTGTCCTTCTCCCCAAAGCGGGGTGGGCTGTGGCTGCTTCCTCCCACAGAGGATGGGCAGGAGTGCCACAAGACATGGGAAGCCCTCACCAGATGCTCCTGGAACACCAGCTCTGGGGACGGTCCCTCTGGGAATGGTCCCTCCCTGAACCTTGCCCTGGCCGGGAGAGGCCCCAGCCCAGGGGAGCAGCAGAGAGCAGGTGCTCCCCCACCCTCCGGATGGCTCCCTGCAGGGCCCCAGACGGACGTCATGGTAAAACCATCCCCCACAGCAAAGGCTGGGAGACAGTCACATCAGCTCTTCATGACCAACAGCTGTCCCCCCGCTTCCCTTTTGAACAACCCAATACTGGTTCGCTTCCCATCTAGACACTCACGTCTTGCAAATGTCTGAGCTGCCCCATGTAAAGACCTCGTGAACATCGATATCCACAGGAAGTGCAGAACCTGCTGGAAAAGCTCTACCCTCCACAAGAGGCAGAGACACAGGCTCGCAGGCTCACCCAGAAGGAAGCTTCCAGCAGCCTGGAGGCAGCCTCGGCCGGGGTTCGCAGACCCAGCAGAGGCTCTGGGGCGCTTCTGCCTCCCTCTTTCTCTCTTCCCTTCCTCTGCAAATGAACCTTCTCCAGGTGGCCACAGGGCTCCAGGATGACACTGTCCCACGTCACCACCTGGAAGGGGAAGCCCTTCCCTTCACACGTGCACACGCACGCACACGTGCACTAACCACCCTCACCTCTCAGCCTCCTCTCCCTGCCAGGGCTCTGGGTCCCAGCTGGCCAGGGAGGTCTTACAAGCCCAGGCAGAGGGCTAGCTCCTGGGTTCTCGGGACAGCCTCTAGGAGGAAGGATGACATGCCTTTTTAAAAGACACTTAACAGTGGGGTGCCTGGGTGGCTCAGTGGGTTAAGCCTCTGCCTTCAGCTCAGGTCATGATCTCAGGGTCCTGGGATCGAGCCCTGCATCGGGCTCTCTGCTCAGTGGGGAACCTGCTTCCTCCTCTCTCTCTGCCTGCCTCTCTGCCTGCTTGTGATCTCTCTCTGTCAAATAAATAAAATCTTAAAAAAAAAAATACACTTAACAGAGGGAAGCATTTGCACCAAAACATGCAAAGCCCTACTGCAGGCCGTTTTCACTTGCTGCCCTGCTGTTGGGAGGTGTGGGGTTAGAGAGCATTTTCCTCGCCCGCCCGTCCCCCCGAGGCCCGCGCCCCGGCGGTCCAGCTGTGAGAGCAGGGTCACCAGTCCCCCACTGGGAGTCCGGGCTTGTGCCCTACCTCCTCGCTGTGCCCAGCAGGCCTGCGCGCCCTCGTTTATCCTACAAAGAGTTGTGGGCCACCTTCTCTATGGCAGATCACATCCATCACCCGGAACTCGCCTTCGGGTTGGAATATTTAAACCAATTAATTCTCCTGTTGCCATAAATCAACCAGGATAGACGAGCAGCCACCCTTCCCGATTCCAGGCGGCTCTGCCAGGTAGGGGTTCGGTGGGGAGGGGAGCCCTTCCCTCAGTAATAAACATATTTTCGCACAAAACTATAAAACCTCTTCTATGTCTTCCCGCCAAAATTCAGATGGCCGCTCTGCTTTTCCTGAGAGAGTCGCGGAAAGCAGGGTCCCCAGCCGCAGCCCTCCACACCCCGGGGTTGTGTAGTTTCCCGTTGGGGTCCCCGGGGGGCCTCCAGTGAGAGCTGCTGGTTTGGCGGGAATTCTTTTCTTAGAGCCTGGTCGGAGGGATCCGTGCACTCAGTCTGGGGCAGGTGTTTGTGAATCACCTTTACAAAGCGTGTGTCCCACAGGGAGGGGTCCCGCGGGATAGACCGTGGGGGGTGCAAGTCGGACCGGCGTCTCCCCATCGCGTTCATGCCCCCATTTCCCTCATTTTCTCCATCGGCGCGGGAGAGGTCTCTCGGGTTCCCATTTTGGGCCAAGCTTTGTCATTCCTGACAATTTCGACAGCCTCTTCCACTCCGCAGGTTTGGGTAAAGTGGCCGGTTGTGGGCATCTGAAGCTGGGGCCTTCCGTGTCCCGTGGACCCTCGAAGGAGCGCTCCCGTCGGAGAGGCTCCCTGGAAACGGAGGAGCAGATGGCCCCCCGGGCTGCGCGGGAGTGACGCCCCAGGACCCTGCCTCATTCCTGAGGAACAAGTGTGAATACCAAAGCAGCCAGGAAGGAGGAGGCGGGCCCGGTTCTTTTTTCTTTTTAAAATAAAAATTAATAATAAATAAAAATCTATAATAAATAAAAATAAATAAAATAAAAATCTAGTAAAATGTACTCAATAGTATTTGCACTTAATTAACTTAATAATGTACTCAAAGTAAGTAAGAGTCGACTAGAATTATCAATGGGGCTGGGGGGGGTGGCTAGGGTGGCTAGGGTGGGGCGGGGGGGTGCAGGGGGGCCAGGGGGCGGGGGGCAGGGCCGGGGCTGGGCTGGGGAAGCAGAGAGTCTGGGCAGGAAATACCCCCAGACACAAGCGTCTGGAAGGACGAAGTTACATGGACGGGAAAGGGTAGCGCAGGAGGCTAATCGAAGGAAATCTGTGCAGCTCTAGTGACATTAGGAAAATAAACTCTAAAAAAGCCAAAAGCATCACTAGAGATAAGGAGAAACACTTCGAACTGATGAGACAATCCATCGATCAGGGATATGGAACAATTCCAAATTTTTATGTTCCTAACAAGATAGCTTCAAAATACATAAAGCAAAAACTTCCAAATAAACAAAGAAAAACAGACAAATCTGCAATCATAACAGGAGATTTTAACATACCCTCTCAGTAAATAGAACAATCAGACAGAAAATCGGTGTGGACATTGATCAACGTGCAAACAAAATTGACTGATGTTTTATTACTTCTCATGACTACAGAGTACACATGCCTCTCAAATGCTTCCAAAAATGAATCATAAAGTCTCAGAAAAAAATGTGTTTGAGATCGTGCAGAGTATGTTCTCTGACTATAATGAGTGCAACAGATCGTATTTTCCAAAAATGGCTACAATGCTACTTCTTTTCCAGAGTTTTCCAGAACCTTGGCACTTCCTATTAAGAGAGGAGCCTAATTCCCTGGTTTTGAACCTGATGGGTCATTGCGGCTGCCTCGAGAACAAGAATCCAGTGGAACTGATGCTAGGGGACACCAGAGGCAGAGTTTAAAAGGTGACCCCACTTCCAGCTGGCTCTCAGAACGATCTTCCCGTCAAACCAGCCTGGTTCTGTGAGGAAGTTAAGGACTCATGAGGACACTTGAGAACACCTTTGAAGATGTTCTGCCGGAGACCCCCAGCAGTGGTCCGTCAATGGCTGGATGGGGAACAGGATGGACCCATGAAAGGATGCACCCCAGCCTCTGAGTCCCACCCACTGAACTGCCCCCAACCTTCTAGTCCTGAGCAAAGTCAATGTAATTTGCTGTTGACATTTTTAAAAACCACCGTTTTGGGATAATTTGTCAAAAGCGACATGTAACCAAAACAGTGAAATTAAGATGGAGTCCTTTTATTTATTTATTTATTTAAATTTCAGAAATGCCCATGCTTGGAAATTACTAGAAAGTTACTAGAAAAATATTTTTAACTGAATGGTAATAAAGATCTAATATATCAAAACGAGATGCAAGGGTGCCTGGGTGGCTCGGTAGGTTAAGCGTCTGCCTTCTGCTCAGGTCATGATCTCAGGTTCCTGTGCTCAAGCCCCAAGTTGGGCTCGCTGCTCAGCGGGGAGCCTGCTTCTGCCACTGCCCCTGCTTGTGCGCTCTCTCTCACTCACTCTCTCTTGCTCTTGCTCTCTCTCTCTCTCAAATAAATAAATAAAGAATCCTTAAATAAAAAAAATTTTAAAAAAACTTGAGGTGCAGCTTAGGTCATGCCTAGAAATTTATAGCTCTGGGAAGTATGTAAAAATAAATAAGAAATGTTAAAAATTGATGACTAAGTGTTCATTAAAAAAAAAAAAAAAGAGTAAACTAAGCCCAAAGGAAATGGAAGGAATCATGGAAATAATAGTAGAAATGAATGAACTAGAAAACCACTTCCTAGAAAGTGGACAAAGTCAAATACTTGGTTTTTCCAAAAAATGAAGGTAAGTGACATATCCGTGGTGGGATCAATATTGAAAACAGAGAGAAGGCACCAGGCACAAGGTAACCAACACCGAAAATGGAAAGGGGTCATCACTTCAAATCTCGTCCACGTGCCAAGGACTTACAGGGGTCTTACACCCAAGCTTTAGTCCGCAAGTTTCGAAAACTACATTACATGGGCAGATTCTAAGAAAAATGCATCTTACCAAAACTGCTACAAATATACATTTTAAATATTCCTAAAATTCCTTTAAAGAGAAAAAAAAGTTTAAAAAAATCCACAAGCTGTTTCGAAGACAGACGAGGAACATAGAGGGGTAGAACTGCTCCTCGCTGGTGTCAGGACAGCAAACAAGACGACCTGGCAGTAGGGCAGACACATCCGTCTGTGGAATGACGTAGAGAACCAGACACAGATGTAAAACACACACGATCAACTCCTCTTCAGCCGAAATGTCAAGGCAGTTTCACAGAGACGGGTGCTTCGTGGTGCTAGTCCGTTAGCTCTACCCATATGCTGAAAGAAAGAATCTTGCCCCGTACCTTGAACCATGCACGGAAGCTAATGTGGAATGTCTCATAAGCCTAATGTCCAACTATAAACTCCAATTTCCTCAAGAAAACATAGGAGAAAATCTTAATGTCTCTTAATGGATTTCTCAGGTGCGACAGCAAAAGTATAAATCATAAAAGAAAAATATTGCAAATTATACTTCACCAAAACTGAAAAATGTCAGGGCGCCTGGGTGGCTCAGCCTGTAAGCATCTGCCTTCAGCTCAGGTCATGATCCCACCGTCCTGGATTGAGCCCTCCATCCGGCTCTCTGCTCTGCAAGGTGCCTGCTTCCCCCTCTCCCGCTCCCCCTGCTGGTGTTCCTTCTCTCACTGCCTCTTTCTGTTAAATAAATAAATAAAATCTTTTTTAAAAATGAAAAATGTCAGCTCTTCTAAACACACCGTTAAGCAAGTGAAAAGAGAAGCCCGAGGCTGGGGGGACTTTTCTGCAAAATGCATAACGGATGAGTGACCGGAGTATCCAGAATATAGAAGAACTTCAAAGTAAGAATGAAAATGGAACAGTGTGTTAACCTTAACACTGGGGGGACTCACTGAAGAAGGTAGGCGGATGACAAAAAAGCACACGAAATGAGACTTGCCGTCTTTTGGCATTAGGAGACACAGAGCAAAACCACGGCGAGAGGCTATGGCACGCCACGCGGAATCACTGAGACCCGCGCGCGCCCGGAGGACGGAGGAGGGTGTGGAGAGACTGGAACTGTCCCTCACTGCCGGGAGGAAGGCAGCTACCCTAGCAGACAATTTGGCGATTTCGTGAAAATGCACTGTGTGACCCAATAATTTCACTCTCTGATATCCACCCAAGAAAGGGGGAAATAATGGATGCGTTACTCGTAATAGTTTCAAGCTGAAAACAACCCCAATGTCCTCCAGCCGACAAAGGACAAACGAACCAGGGAACATCGACAACTTATCATCCAGCACTTCCACGGAATGATCTCGTGGCATGCAGAATCACGGATGACTTTCTGATGTACTGTGCTGAGCAAAAGACGCCATACTCAAATGACCACGTAATTGCCCCAAATTAGACCGTCCGTCAGCTGCTGAATGAGTAATTAAGACAGCAGTTACGTAACTGGGAGAACGTGGTTTGGTAATACACTACGGATCCCAGAAACAGCTCCTGGCGAAAGTGGGTAGTTGACTTATGACAAAGGTGCCGCGGCAGAGCACTGGGGAGGGAAGTATTCATATTTTGGGGGTGCCTCAGTGGCTCCGTCAGTTAGCGTCTGACCCTTATTTTGGCTCAGGTCATGGTCTCAGTGTCCTGGGATCGAGCCCCGCATCTGGCTCTCCGCTGGGCGGGGAGTCTGCTTTTCTCCCTCTCGCTCTGTCAGTCTCTCTCTCTTTCTCTCAAAAAAAAAGAAAAAAAATCTTTAAAAAAAAATACATTTCTCAAATGTACGTAATCCGTAGCTCACACGGTGTGCACAGAAATCCGTCCCGCCTGGCTTGTAGCACTAAACGTGAAAGATAAAAATATAAAGATTTTAAAGGTTATTTGGAAAAAACAACTTTTCACCCCCGAGGGGCAAAGGCAAAAGGAGTCAATCATACAGGGAAATACTGAAAATTTCAACGACATTAAAACTAAGAGCTTCTCTTCACAAAAAGCCGCCCTTGGAAATGAAGCAGCAAGCGGAGAGCGAGGGAGAAGTGGTTACAGCGTGTGTCGCCGAACACAGTCATCCTGCATTATTTAAAGAAACATTATAAATTAATGAGAAGGGGATCATTAACACAATGGAAGCACAGACAAGAGACTCGAACGGGCAGGAGCGCTCGCGATGACCACGGACCCACCTGAGGCCGTGCGGGACGTTTCCGGGAGGCCCTGGAGGGGACACTGCAGCTGCGGGGAGCCCTCCTGTCCACCAGGGGCACCGAAGCAACACAGGTCGGCAAGGACTCGGGGCTGGGACCCCAGCCGCCAGCGGGAGCAGGAGCGGGGTGGCCCCTTTGGAAGGCTGGTGGGGCTGCTCATGGTGAAGGGGCAGGGGCTGCGCTTGCCCCCCAGAGTGTGGAGCACGCCTGGCGGGGGCGGGAGCCGGACCATTCGTACTCGTCCGACGGGAGGAGAGTGCGTGACGACGACGTGTGTAAACTGCGACTGGACGGAATTCAACAACCAACCCGTAAACGACCTGAGTAAAAAGAGCGAAATGCAGCACGCGTACCTTCTAACGTCGTACTTTCTTCTTACGGACAGCAGAGGACCACGCAAGACAGGGAAACTGGAGGCTCCCCATCAGACATCGCTACCCTGAAACAGTGCTATTTCCTACGCGGACCCTCTCCCTGGCCATGAACCCCACGGCCCCCCACAACCTAGCCTGCTCGCCGGGACCCCCATCCTCCTCGGCTTCTGCCTGCGCATGTCTCCTCTGGTCAGCTGTGTGGGCACTTCACCCTGGGGAGACGTCACCCAGCATCATACTCGGGGAGAAACCCCCTGGAGGTGGGCATTTCCTCGACGGTCATCTCAGGAAGCACGAGTGGGGGAACGGGGAGGGAGGGAGGGAGGGGCAAGGGAGGACAGTGTGCTTCCTTACACGGGACAGGCTGCAGCCACCGTCCTCAGAGCTCTGCCCTCTGAGGGGTCCTTACTTCCACAACCAGGGGTCCCTTGGCCGCTGACCGGCTTCCTCGCTCCAGTTCCTGTTCAGAGAAAGCCGCGCCCCGAGAAGCCTTCCTGCTGCTCGAGCCGTCTCGGGTCACACTCTGGCGTCCCCAGCAGTTGAACCACCTTTAAAACTGTGGATTTCAGGGCACCGGGGTGGCTCGGTCAATTAAGTCTCTGCCCTCAGCTCAGGTCATGATCCCAGGGTCCTGGGATTGAGCCCCGCGTCGGGCTCTCCGCTCCGCAGGGAGCCTGCTTCCCCTGCTCTCTCTCCGCCTGCCTCTCTGCCTACTGGTGATCTCTATGTCTCTGTCAAATAAATCAATAAAATCTTTTTAAAAAATTATAAAATTAAAAAATTTTAAACAAAAACTGTATGGATTTCCTACAGATACAACTTCAACTCATTCAACTGAGGTCCCACCGTCAATTCTTTTCTAGACAGACCTCTCCAGCCTGGGCGGGGGCCCTAAAGACTCAGAAACTCTCTGGTCTGCCAGGGAGGGTCTACTGGTCACCGCCGGCCGTCTTTCCGGAGCTTAAGCTCCCTCTTGAATCTGATCTTCACGCGGTCGTTTCTTACCTTTGTCATCTTCTGCCAGGGGGAGAGATGGGAGCCAGAAAGCGGTGCTATTTTCGGTCCCGCCGTCCAGGCTGCTCTCTGTGTCCCCCACGTTCTGCATGCAGACCAGCAGCTCTCATTTTGGCTCGTGTCTGCCCGGCTCTCACGTGGCTGGCGGGAGCTCCCTGACATCCTGCGAGCCAAATCCTCGAGTCGGCCAGGTACACGTCCCATCCTCCGCGTCGCAGTGGACGGCGTCAGGCCGGCTGCTGAGCCCTGTGCCACCGTCTTCCCTCCAGCCGAAGCCCTCCTGCCGCCTTTCTGCACTGCGCCAACGGCCTGCCATTCCCCAGCCTTTGCTGACGTCTGCCTGCCTCCTTTCCCTCTCTGCCTGCCGCCTGGACCCACGTGCTTTCGGCCCCCCACTTCTGGATCTCGGCTCCCGTTTCAGCCAGCTTTCGCGGCCGGCCAGACAGCCGCCACGTTCCGTGCTCGAGTCGGTGGGTCAGCAATCCGGGCTCAGCTGGGTGCTCCTCTATTGGTCCCAGCTGCTCTCATGCCTCCGAGGCCTGTGGTGGGTTGGCCGGCGCCCCGAGGATCTGTCCTCAGCTGGGAAAGCTGCTCTGGGTCAGAATGCTTCATTCTGCCAGCCTGGGCTTCTTCCCACTGGGGTCTGGGGCTCCCACATCAGCATGATCAGCGAGCCCCAGTGTGCAGGGGCGTTCAGGCCCCTGCGCACATCGCCTCTGCCGAGCCCCACCAGCCCAAGCAAGCCGCGTGCCCGAACGCAGGACTAAGGGGTGGAAATCGACTCCAGCTCGGGCCAGGAGAAGCAGCAAAGTCACCTTGGAAGGGACAGCTGTGTGGGGTAGAAGCAACTCCCGCCCCTGCTTGCAATCCAGCATCCCAGGGGGCTGGCGAAGGGGACAGTGTGGACGGCCATACCGCAATGGGAACCATGAACGGTGGACAAGGAGCTGGTCCCTTCAGGGTCATTTCAGTCCCGGGTGCCTCCTGGGCATCTAATGCCCGACGTACAACTCTCATTTCCCAAGCCGCTGACCCTTCTTTACCCAGGATTCCTTCTGGGGATCAACCTCCCCCCCACCCAAGGCCATTCACCCTCTAAGCACAATTGATTGGAGTAGACACCTGCCCCAGGGACAAGCAACCCACAGAGTGGTCTGTGACCCATGACCAGAAATCTGGGTTGGAAAGATGAGCCCTGCCAGCCCAACTCCTTCCCTCGGAACCGTCCCACCAAGGACAGAGCTGCTGGCTGGTGGGGGAGCCGAGGGCCAAGCATCTGGGGTACAGCAAAGGCTGGTATAGCCATGCTGGACAGGTGTCCTGGAGAGTCCTGACCTGGGACACTGGCCCAGAGAGGCCACAGAGCTGTCTAGGGATAGAGGCCCGCGCTCCTGCAGACCTCAGCCCCTTGCACCTGCACAGTCAGCCCGCTGGCTCCATTCGAGAGAGAGACTTGCCCCCTGAAGACGATCTCCCTGTCCTCGGAGCCTGCTGGAACGACATTTTGCTACGTCACCGTCCTGAATGACGCTGGTGGCCTCTTGGCTGTCCGGGTCCTCGCTCCCGATGCCCGGGTATAATCTCCAAACAGCCAGCCGGCTGACCTTTCTAGAACGCAAACAAGCACTATTACTTTTATTAGTTGAGGAACGCAACTCCGATGTTCTAGTGGACTGGAGATTAAGTCGTCTTCCCCAGAGAAAGAGGCCCACTCTGGAGGACGGTCCTCCGACCGGCCAGACAGCGCACGGCCATGCTGTCCGGCTGGATTGCACAGTGTGAGTCACCAGGCAGGTTGTGGGTGTCTGGTTGGTTGTGGGGCCTCGACAAAATCACCCCAGGACTCGTTTCCTGGAGTGGGCCGTGATGGCTGTTCTCCACCGTGGGAACGGGAGTGGGGGGCTACGTGTGTAGGGTCTGGTCTGCAGGGAGCGGCGGGAGCCCACAGACTCATAACGGAGCACCATCGACATGGAGTTGTTGCACAGAGGGGAGAGGAGGGCGGGCTGAGCGTGCGGGACGTGGGCTGCACCATCCAGCCGGTCTGTCCACCTTGGGTGTCCTGGAGCTAAGAGGGGGCCCACTGCAAGTGCCCATGGCTCATCTGATGAGCGTGCAAAAGAACGGAATGACTCGGACGGCTTCCAAGAGGGTGGGCGGCTCTGCTTCCTCCTTCCCACCCCCAGGGCCATTCTGTAAGACCGCCTGCAGGGGAAGCTCGCTCCTCACCTGGCTACCTTCCATATTAGAAACCTAGGGGCACCTGGTTGGCTCAGTCGTTAAGCTTCTACCTTCTGCTCAGGTCACGATCCCAGGGTCCTAGGATTGAGCCCACATCGGGCTCCGTGCTGAGTAGGAAGCCTGCTTCCCCCTCTCCCTCTCCCCATGCTTGTGTTCCCTCTCTCGCTATGTCAAATAAATAAATAAACTTAAAAAAAAAGAGAAAGAAAGAAAGAAAAGAAAGCAAACCTAGCTTGTTGCCCCACAGTGGAAAGGGTACTGACTTCGCTTGAATGGTAACGACCCCCTTTCTGCCCACGGCCTTCACCAGCCCACAACCTAAATTCTCAGGAAAGCCAGCCCCTTGCACTCCCAGAGGTCACCAGGCACTCTGGAACATGCCGGAAGGGCAGCCTCTCGGGGTCTGGCTCAGAGGAGCAACATCTCCTGGGGCCAGCTCCTAGTTGGCAGCCCCAAACCGGGTGGGTCTCCAGCTGTCTGAGCATTCGAACCTCCAGGAAGCCCTGAGACCTGCCCTCAGAGCTTCTGACGTCATTGCTCTCATAGGCAAGGCTGGTTGGGGGCAGAGCTGACCCTGGGAGAGATTCTCAAACAGGTCTGCACACCAGAACGCTGGCAACAGCAGTGACATCTGGGAATCACAGTCCCTCAAGCCTGAGTGCGCCTGTCCCTCTAGGGCGGTCTGGACAGGGGTCCCAGCGGGGTTGCCGGAGTCAGAGCTCAAGGCGGGGAGGGGCTTTAGAATTCCTAGCCGCTTCCTGGCCTTCAGCCTCAGCCCCTTCCTCACTGTTCCTGTGACTCTGCTGTCCTTGGAGCCACAGCATGGGGGAGAGTCCCAAGGGGGATACAGCCTGTCTCTGGGCAGCCGGATGGGTTATAAAACTCGGATATTTCCGTGCACTGGAAGATGCTGGGGACAGAGAGAAACCCACGTCGGACACACACCGTGTGGGCGGGTCTCAGAAACATCACGCCAAGGCAAAGGAGCCAGGCGTCAGAGAACAGCACTGTGCGAGCCTATTTATACAAGCTTCTCGAAGCTGCGGGATGAAGGAAGCCGTCGGGGGCTGTGTGACTCCATAAGGAAGGGCCCCCCATTCTCCGGAGTGGCTGCAGCAGCCTGGCGCGTCCCCACGGTTCCCACGGCAGCATCTGAGGGCTGCACCTGCTCCTGCCGTGGCCATCCCTGTCGTCACCCCTGTTCCCCAGTGTAGTTGAGCCCGAATGTTCATAGGGATCCTTTAAAAACCTGCGCCTGACTGTGATGCCCCTCATCAGAACTCTCCAGAATCCTTCTGGCCAAAGCTGGCACGATTTGAATGACAGCAAAGGTGATAGTAACAAAGTATGACATAAAATAACGGTCATGAGTCCACGCTTGCATAGACACATGGAAGGAAAAAGGGAAGCCTGGCTTGTCCAGGACGACAACTGATAAGGACAGATGGAGGAAACGGGAAAACCGCCGTCCGACAATCATCACGGTCTTCCCCCCAACCCACCCCCGGCAAGAATCATCAGTGGATGCCAACACCAGTGGGTAAAAGTGTGACACGGAGAAGAATTCTGCCTGACACCACCCTGGCCAACTGGTCGACCATCACCCCAGGAACTGGACAGATGAACACATGTGCCTGCTGGTGGGACACACGGACGAGGACGCAATCTCACGTCCATGATGCTTCTCATCACAAGGGAACTTCAGAGAGAGAAAAAGAAAGTAGTCGAGAGCGAGAGCTTGCTCTCGCAGAACTCTCCAGCACCACCAAGGTCGCGAAGACAAAGACCAGGAAATGAGGAATCAAAGTGGGTGGGAAGCTGCGTGGAGTAAAGGAGACCCACGGCCTCAGAGCGTCCTGAACCGCACAGTGGGCTCCCGCTCGCCCCAGAGGACAGAGCTGGGACAGCTGGTGCGATCTGAGTGCCGTCTGCGTGCTGGATAAACGTTCTGCCTCGGTATGAATTTCCGATTCCCGTCACTGGGCCGTGCTTGCGCCGAGACAGTCCTTGTGCTCAGGGAAGACTTGTGCAGTCATGTGAGCATCTAGGTCTGCAGCTTACTCTCAACTCCGCGTGAAAACGTAGTAAGAGAGGACGAGAGGCAGAAACACAGGTGTGCTACGGGGTTAATATGGGGGAAGTCTAGGTTAGGACATATATGTGCTATTTTTGTAACTTCTCTCTATATCTAAAATCATTTCAAAATAAAAGGTTTATTAAAATAAAACCTTCAAACAGCAACATATGGCTCATAGAAGACTATCAAGGCCTGCTCGACTCGGGCGCTGGCCATCCTTCCTGCCTCCAGATTCTTGCCTTCTGCCACCTGCTTCTAGCCTCCAGCCTTCTCCCTCCTACCTCCAGACTCCTACCTCCAGCCTCCAGCCTCCTGCCTCCCCACTCTCTCCTTACATGCAACTTGCCCTGACCTCCTTTCTGTGTCCCAAAGCCACCAAACCCATTCCTGCCTCAGTGCCTTTGCACTTACTGTTCCCCTGCAGGGAAAGCTTTCCCTCACACGTTGAAATTGCTCAGCCCCAGGAATGGTTCTGGTCTCCGTTCTGACGTCACCCTCCCCAAGCAGCTCCGTCCCTTCCGCCTTGACTCCCTGGCCTTGCTGCCCTGTTTGACTTCATAGCCTGCTTCCCCTCAGCAACGTGATCTCTCCCCAGATCGCATTTATTCATTCCTCGTCACCCCCATCTCCTCCCTCCTAGGCCACCCTTGTGTGTTGCCCTCCCCCTGCACTTTCCCTCTGGGACCCCCCCTACCCTGCCATTATCTCATGAGGGGCCAATCTCTCTGCTAGCCTGTGCCTCTCCTTCCTTCTAACCAGCAGGGCCACCATTTGCCCATATAGGGCCTTTGTGTGAATTAGCCTTCCTTGTGCAGTGAGCAACCTACATAACTGAACATGGCCACCCTGCCCCATTCAGCAGGCGAGGATCCTGCGCCTCTACTGCTTGAAGCTTGTCTGCGGCCCCTCACTGTATTCCGACTCAAGCCTGAGTGTGCCTGGCCCCAAGCTCCCCCAGCCTTACTTCACACTGTACTGGCCGATTCTCACCACCCTGATCGCCCGTCCACGGGGGGCAGGGCTGGACTCCTGCTTTCTCCACGTTGCCGTGGTCTGGCACCCAGAAGACACGAAGCAAATGTCTCCCGAGTCCATTTTCACTTTCTGTTAGTATCTAGCCTACACCAGGCTCGGAGACCGCGCTGCACCTTCACGGGCCTCCCCTGGGCGGGACTTCGAGAATCCCGCACACAGCCGAGCGCCGGTTGTAGTGCATGCCGGGAAGGAAGGCGCCAGGCTGCGGGAAGCCTTCGCCCGGGACGAAACCCTGAACCGAGACGACACTGGAGCCACACATCTCGGCCTCAGGGAGCACCTGGCACCGCCTCGGGCCTCCCCGCCACCCTCGCTCCCCAGGACTTTGTGCGGCAGACAGGCCGGGGAAGGCGTGGAGATCTTGCCCAGCCCTTTCTGAGGCCCTGGGCCCCTGGGCAAAGTGCAGGGTAGATGGGAGCTGTTTGTCTAACAGCTTTATTGTGTGTGATCTAACACAGACAGCCCCCGGTCACCTCCCTGAGCGCGAGCAGGCCCGTGACTCCTAGCGTGTTCACCACATGTGCAAGCCCGCCACCGCCGACCGATGCAGAACAGTTTCCTCCCCACAAAGAGAGACCCCACGCCCGCTGGCCAGCGGCCCTGAGTCCTCTGCCACCCACCCCAGCCCCTGGTGACGACGACTCTACCCTCGGGCTCTAAGACATCCCTGAAGATGACGGGCTGCTTGCCTGAATGAGCGCCCGGGCTCGGCCCCGTTCCACCCGGGGCCTCCCGGGTGGAGGTGGAGACCGGCCCCTCAGAGCCCACAGACCCTCTTCCCCGTGGTCCTGTGCAGAGCGGCAGGTTTCCGTTCCAGATCCCAGTAGAGGGCAAAGCAGGGGGTCGACGCCTGCTGGGTGTGTCCTTCCAAGACTCCTGACTGTTGTCTGTCAACCCAGCCTTGGAAGTCAGGTCGGGGGAGAACCGAGGGCATCGGGCCGTGTGAGCCTGCACCAGCCTGGCCCCCAGGGACACACCGATGGCATCTCAGGAGCTTCTGAGCGAGATGGCCAACACCCCAGCCAGAGCTGAGACAGGACAAATCACCATCCGATGGAAGCCAACGGTACCGACAGGCCGGGCAGGGAGGCTGGGGCTGGCGCCGCGGGCTCGGGAGGGCCGGGCAGGGAGCTCCTGTCTGAGCGTAGCCCTGCTCCTCCATGTCGGGCTCCCAGCCCTGCATGAGAGAGCTCTCCACGTAAGAGCATGTGCCCCATTAGATGTCAGAGCTCCTTGGCTGCTGCTTCTTTTACTGCCTTTAAAGGAAACCCAAGTGGGTCCCAGCTCTGTAAACTTGCACTTGTTAAATGTAAGTCCAAATGTTGTGCATAGTGACCGTGGTTATGAGCACGGGCCTGACTTAGGACACCGACTCCACAGCTGAGATCCTCCCTTGTAAGGGGAGGGGGCTTCCAGATGGTCTGCAAAGCCCCTGCCAGGATTTAAGACTCCCCTTCATACATCGGCAAGACCCACACCACACCTCAATGGGCGTGACAACACTCCTGGGTGCCCCCTCCTTCCAGAATCTTCCCAGCCACAGAGTCTGGGCAACAGGCAGGGTGGGCGGTGCACGGGGTCAGAGCCCCCTTCATTCTTAGAAGTAAGCAAGGAAGAGCCAACAACCCAAGGGGGTAGAAGAAAGGACATGATACATAGACGGAAAGCAGGAGAGAAACAGGAAAAGCAGAGAGACCCAATCCAGAAGGGGCAGAGGGGGACCCACAGGGCCCCCACACACAAACCAAGAGCACGATGAAGATGGGAATTCTGAAGGCTGCAGGCTGCATCCTGGGCTGCTGTCTGGGGACCCACAGTTCCAAGGGCTTCCCCTCCGGGAGCCCCTGGAGGTGCAAGGCATGGGAGGACCCCCACATCCCTGGCAGTGAGGAGGGGACCCCCAGAGCCTTCTCCAGCCCTCCCTTCCACTGCAGCTGCTCCGGCGGGGACCCGGCCCTCCTTCCAAGTCCCCACGGGCCGGGTGCTGCCAGCCGCCCCCTCAGTGTGCAGCTCCCCGTGGCCTGGCCGGTGGCCTTCCCCCAAGGTGGTAGTTGGGGCTCCGTCACCTTCCAGCCTATCCCTTGGCCACCCCTTGGGACTGCCACTTTCTCCATCAGGGACACGGAAAATCTAATGATCCCTTTTCTCCAGGCCAGGGGCTGCCGTTCCCTGCACTCAGTAACCCGCAAGTGACAAGACGGCGACGGTCTCATGCCATCGTTCCGCTCGCACTTGGTGGCTAGGCTCCTGAGTAAAGAGAGCCCAGCCCGTGATGCCAGCGACCCCGCACCCCTGCCCCGTTCACACGGAAAAGGCAGGAAAAACGCGGGACTCTTCTCGTGGCTCGCCTGTCTTCCAGATGAGGACCCCAATCCTGTTATCCCCCAGGGCTGACCAAGTCGGCTTTTTAAAAAAGATGTTACGGTGAATTCACAGCTTTAAACTCCTTGTGTGCTTTGGTCCCTTGCGACGGTCTCTAGCGCAGCTCAGGTTGTTGGGTCTCTGGCCTGTGCAGGCCTCCTCGGCCAGCAGGAGGCGGCTGCGGCTCCTCTCCAGGGAGCGAGACCTGCCTCAGCAGCCAGAAGCTTCCACCGGGGCAGACATGGCCGTACGCTAAGTTTCTACCTTTTTCTCCAGACAGGACGAGAATCCTGGTCACAGCGGGACACACCGAACGGAGCTCTGTCTGCCGTCAGCATGCCCTTAAAGCCCGGGGTCTCTGGGACCCCGGGGACAGGGAGCCCAGCACCAGCTCTGTCTCCAGCAAGGGCAGGTGGGCCCAGATGTTTCTCGGGAAAGGCCTCGGGCAGCGCGGGACCCCTGGGGGACGGTCCGAGAAGCCGGCCTCTCCCGCCATCACAAACACTCCGTTCCCAGTTCCCTCCTCAGTCTGGGGGCCGAGGCGGAGTCTCCGAGGGCGTTGGAGGCGACCGCGGCAGGACACGAACAGCAGCGAGGACGCCGTGGGAAGGCCCAGTGGACAGGCGGTCCACCTCTTCTTGGGTCTGAAGTCCAGCCCTTCGGCCAAAGTGCTGGGGGAAGCAGAAGCCGGCTGTCCGGCCGCCCTTCTCCATGTCGCCCCAGCGTTCGGGACCCTGGGCTTCTGTGAGGTGCCGCCAGGTAGAGTCCCGTCTGCATGAGGCCAGCATCGGGGTGGCTGCCAGGGTGGGACCACGCATGGGGGAGCGTCTCAGCTGTGAGAGCAGCGCTCCCAGCGGCGCCCTCAGCCCCGAGGACCTCGGGGAGTGCGGCGGTTCCCACCCGCGGACCAGGAGTAGCTTCTTAGCCATGAAGTTTGCCCAGCCCTCCCCTCCCCTTTAGTCCGTGGGGACAGCAGTGGCCTGGGATCCAACAGGGCCCCACCAGGCACTGCCGCCTCCCCCCCAGCCGTGTGACCTGCTTCCGAGCCTGCGTCCATGGTGAGCCCCTGTCCCAGGGTGACTTCCTGTGGCACAGGGTGTCGGGGATAGAAGGGGGTAGCCCTCCTGGGCAGCTCTCGGGGGGGGGGCGCGAAAGGCACCTCGGCCCAAGTTGGCGAGCGAACAGCTCATCACTCAGCTGCTGGTCGTGCACAGCCAGGCTGGGGCTCCTCTCCGTCGGGCTCCCTGGCCGTCAGGTCATACGGGGGCAAAACCCCTCCTCCAAGGAGTCCGCAGACCACGGTTCTGGAATGTCCAGCTCCGCACTTGGCTCTCATGACGGGGCTCGCCCGCTACGGAGACCGAGCAGAAGGTGCCAGCCGTGTGTGATCACGCCCGCGCCATCTCCGCAGCGGCCTGGCTCCTGCAGCTTTGTCCCCGTCCCGGCATCGGGGGGGCGGGCGGGCAGACGAGCACAACGGAGCCCGGGTCGCCGGGTGTGAAGAACGACCACGCTTTCTGGTCACACTCAAGCAGGTGGAACGTTGCCCCACCTGGAAGGGACCACGACGCCCAGGGCAACCCCGCTAGAGGAGCCCTGCCCCCACGCTGCCCCACGCTGCCCCCGGCTCTGCCCCACGCTCCCCCGGCTCTGCTCCCGCCCCTCTCCTCCTCACCCTCAGCTTCGCACTGGCTTGGTGCTTGGCCCCCTGAGGGTTTCCTGGGGTGTGTGGGGGCAAAGCTTCCGGGCGGCGGGAAATCTCCCTCCTGTGTGCCGGGCATGAGCAGCAGAAATGTGACACGCGTCTCACAGTGAGGAAGACGGGGTCCGGGCCGGGGAGCGTGAAAGCCCACCCGGAGCTCCGTCTACACCCGCACGCTGAGAGCTCCCACCGTGTCCCCTCCGGACCGCACAGCCCCACCCGCAGCGCAGACCTCTTGAGCCATGTCTACGCATGAATGACAATTCTCAGAGTAGGAATATTCCCACATTCTCCCAAAATGTGCTGTGGTGGAAATATTTCTGAAGGTGGCGTGAGTTTGAAGTTAGGGCCTTTGGGAATCAGGAGGGGCCTAGGCTCTCACTTCTCTCTCTTTTTTTTTTTTTTTTTAAGATTATATTTATTTATTTGAGAAAGAGAAAGTACAAGCTGGGGGAGCAGCAGAGGCAGAGGAAGAAGCAGGTGACTCGAGCCAAAGGCAGACGCTTGACGACTGAGACACCCAGGCGCCCCTCGCTTCGCTCTCCTGGATGGCCACCTTTCCACGAGCTTCAGATCCTGGACGGGCCTCTGGGGACACAGAGGGTAGAGCTCCCCTCACAGACCCTCCTGACCCCCCCCCCAGCAGCCCCCACGGGTCTCTACGTCACACCCAGAGCCTTTACCAAGCCTGCAGGATACTCCTGACCATCCCACGTCTCAGAAAGGGAATACATGTTTAGGAACATAAGTAGACTTCTTTACAGACATAAAATTTTAAAAGCATATAAAATATAAAAAATATATAAATTTTAGATCTAACATTCTCTACATTGCCTTTCTAAAGCTCAGAGAGCGTGCGGCAGATCACCTCTCCTTTCTGCCAAAGGATAAGCGAAACAGAGTGTTTTCTGTGGACGGGGGAAATATTTTGAGCCCTGAGTGACGACTGTCTCACGTTCTCTGCTTGCTGGTGGCCAGGAGCACGGAGCCCCCTCGGGACGAGTTTCGCCAGAATTTCTCACGTCACCTTTGCCGTCACGTGAGAATCCGGACCGTTAAAATCCCAGTTCAGGTCTTTATCGCAAAGCTAGATCTACATAAATCTTAAAATTTCTTGACCCATTTTCTGCAGCCTCTTCCACCGAGTGTGGTTTGGATAAGATATCTGAGGAAGACAGAGCACGCACATCAGCCCAGGCCTGGGCCGTGGACACAGAGGCGGGCAGCCCCACAGTATCCAGTAGCTGCTTCCCAAGATGAAGTCCCAGAGAGGCCATGGCAGACACAGGCAGCTGGCCGGACGCCCATGGGCCGAGCCCCAGCCCGAAGGACACTCCCGGGCCGCAGTCATGCCCTGCATGGGGGCAGCCCATGCGAAGTGGCCCCTGGGCAGGGCTGCGGAAGCTGGGCCACTCACCTCCCCTGGGCCAACCCCTGTTGCGTCCACAGCACGCCCCCCAAATCAGCCCTGCATCTCGGGGATTCCCGCACAGAGCCTTTACACACCCTTCTTGTGTGGAAGGACACCTCCTGTCCCGGGGGTCCTCGGGCCGGGGACGTCTGACTGCTACTGGCCTTTGTCCCTTTTGCCCTTTCTCAACATTTTTCCCACCTTAGAAGTTCCCCCCACCCATCCTGGCCCCATCCCCCCAGTCCTGCCACCTCCCAGCGCTGCCCCCAGGTGCCAGCAGGCTTCCCGGGCAGAGGATAGGAGCCAATTTGCCAAAAGCACCCACTAAGGGGCTTCAGCACCCGTCTTCTGCCAGGAATCAGAGCGAGAAAATCACCTTCCCCTCTAATCTTGATTTGGAAACTATCCCGGTCCCTCTTGAATAAATGTGAGGTGACGTGTTCTTGTCTCACAACACAGGACGGACGCACGGGGTGCTCCGGAACCTCGGCATCTCAGGGGGCTTCCGCTGGGCTCTTGGGTCGGAGGCCACCTTGTAAACAGGCAATCCCAGCGTCATGCCGGCCCCTGAAATCACAAGTGACACGCTGGGAAAAATTCATGCCGGTTCTAAGAACCTGACACTCAAGAAGTAAAACTGAACGAAGCCATTAAAAGCCATTCCTGAGGTGACAGCTTTTTACAGTTGTCTGGGAGAAAGAGAATTTCCGAAGATGGGCCGCAGCAGTCCAAGCCCCCATCCCTGGCTCGGGGAGGGACCCGCGGGCCACGATCGTCACCCCGCACACTAAATATATCACCTAAGTTCTGTGCATAGGAAAGCCAAAACGCCCATGACCTTGGAATGAGAAGGGCATGAGAGAGGTGAGCAGGAATGGTAAGATAGCCGGGTGTGGTCCCCAACACGAGTCGCTCTCCACAGCTTGAGAACGGGATTCCGTCCGCCACCTGCTGCCACCCCTACCCACTCCCCAGGGGGCACGTGGGCGACTTCATTCTTTTCCGGCAAGCCGCGTGCCCACAGTGACATCACGGACCCTGCTGGTGGTCTGGAGGGTCCTTTGTGCTGATGAGCCAGAAACAGTCTTGGGAAAGATGCCCCTGGAGGCCTTGTGTGAGCATGACCTCGGGCCAGACAGGGACGCAGCAGGGTGACGGGGTCTCCGGGGGCTCCGGGGACGGTCCAGCTTCCTTGAATTGGGGGCGCCTCTCATTTGCGTTTTCGAGAGCATCAGAACTCTGTGAAGGGAAACAGACCCTCTCAGGACGGGAGAGGATTTTTGTTTGTTTGTTTGTTTGTTTGTTTTTAAAGATTGACTGACTGATGTGAGAGACCGGGTGCAAGGGGAGGGGGGCGGCCGGAGAGGAAGCGAGAAGCTCCGGTAGCCTCCATGCTGCTCGCGGAGCCCGACGGGGCGCCGGATCCCGCCCGAACGTCAGGACCTGAGCGGAAGCCAAGAGTTGGTCACTGAACCGACTGAGCCCCCGGGCGCCCCACCAGGACAGTTTCGATAAAAACCAGATGCGTCTTCTCATCCTTGCCATGACGAAGCTGCCATGCGAAGAGGTACAGCTTCCAGAAGCTGAAGATACACGCGTGCACACAAGTGCGTGCGCAGATGCACGTGCACGTGTCGGTTCATCCGTGCATGTGTGTGTGCGCATGTGTGGGTGGGTGTTGCGTGTGGTGCATACATGTGTTACGTGCAAGGGGTGGACGTACATGTGTGTGGGTGTGCACGTGTGTGCATGTTGGTGTGCATGCATGTATGTATGCGTGTGGGTGTGCGTGTGAGGGTGTGCGTACCTGTTTGTGCGTGTGGGTGTGTGCATGTGTACGCACGTGTGTTGGTGCACACATGCGTGTGTGTGTGCACACGTGTGTGCATCTGTGGGTGTGCGCCTGTGGGGCATGCGTGTGCATGTGTGGGGGTGTACGTGCGTGTATGTGTGTCGTGTGTGCCTCCATGAGTTCGTGTGTGTGTGCATATGTGGGGGTGGGGGTGTGCATGCATGTGAGTGGCTGGTTGCATGTGTGCATGCATGTGGGGGTGCGGAGCGCGGGCATGCGTGTGTGGCTGGGTGTGTGCCTGCTGGGCATGCACGCGTGGGGAGGGTCCCTGCGTATCTGAAGGCTGTGCTCCAGACAGACATGGAGAAACACTCTCCCTTCGGAGAGACTGTCTCTTCCCACCACAGGTTTGGCTTCTGATTTCCAACGGACTCCCGTCCCCCTCGTGCCTTACACAGTTCTCCTATTTTGAAACTTAGCCATCAACAGGTGATCGCGGATGAAATCTTGGCGTGGTGAAAGCTGCCCTAGGCCTCGTCCCAGAGCCAGAGCCCGTTTTGGGAAACCCGATGGATCTGGCCGCACGCACATTCACAACTGGTGCGTCACAAGCACAAGCTGAGTTCCGAAGTTAAAAGATGAACAGAAACATCGATGTGGTGCACGCGAGTGCCCGGGAGAGATGGGCTAAAGCCCTTCACAGACAGAGCTCTGGGGTCAGAGGAAGACACAGAGCCCAGGAGGAAAACAAAACACACGCAGGGACGTGTACGGGCAAGCTTCCCAACGGCCACGAGCAAAGTCGAGATGCTCAATGTCTCCAGCAGCCAAAGGCATGGAATCAAAGCAACGAGAGGCCTGTTCTCCGAGACCCGGCGGAACATGCAGTGTGGCCAGGAGGGGACGAGGGGCTGCGGGACAGAGCGGGGGACACGGCACCAGTTGGCGCCTCCGGAGGGCACCTTGGCAAAATGAAAGGTAGTCTCCCCACAGTGTCTGTTTCTGGAATTTACTCAGGCAACTTCCAATGACACACAGCAGCCCCCACCTCAGTTCCCGTGGCAGCCCCGGCCCGGGCGCAGGTGACCCTCCTTCGGACGGATGCCCGGCCCACAGTGGCCTCCCACTGCACCACGCACCTGCACCCCGCACCTCCCTCCTCCCGCCATGTGGGCCTCTCGTCCTCGCATGGCGTCCAAGAAGGGTGAGCCCAGGGCAACGTGGTATCTGGAGAGCGAGACCACAGCCACGTGACTCTATCGCGGCGCATGGTTACTGTGGCCCTATTTTACTATCAGCTGCGTCCTCATTTCCTTCCTATGCCTCGTGTGCAAGCTGACCTCGACCTCGGCTCTGGCCCTGCAGGAGACGACGGAATCCATACAGGGCTCGGCACTCTCCATAGTTTGAGGCGGTCGCTGGGGGTCTTGGAACAGATCCCCCACGGATAAGGGGTGGGGGGCAGCGCTACCTTATCATCGGAGATGTTCATCACGGCGCCGTTTAAAAACCGTAAAGAAACATGCCACAGTAGTTACGGTCCGCATCTCTGCGTAGCTACGTTATTAATGAGATCCGTCTTCTCAAACTCCTTGTAATGAACGCCTATCACTCTCACAGGGAAAACCATGGTTTATTAAAGGAACTCACGGAAGCATTACAACAATGCTTTCATGGGTTTCTTGGCACTTGGCCCCCAAACTCCCGAGCCCCGCAAGATTAGAACTGCTCCCCCCTTACTCCCTATGAGAAAAAGCCTCCGGTTCTCATCCTGTGAAACCTCTGGAACTAACTAGATGGAAAAGAACCCCAGCTTCCCCCCCCCCCCCCCCCCCCCGCCCGAGGCATCTGGGCGGAGGCCAAGGAGGCCAGTGGGGACATCCAGACAGACAGTCACCATGCCTTTTTTTCATCTGCTTCTGTCACCAAGCAGGCTCCCACCGCTCGGCCCCTGGGACCCCCAGCAGCCCCCGCAACACACAGGCTGTGAGCAGGGGCGTCTGAGCCAGGAGGTCCCATGGCCTGGGAAGAGAGCAGAAACAGAACCTGACCTACCCTCGGGGCGCTTCTGAAGACCAGCTCCCCTCCCCTCTGCAAACAGGCCATCAGCGATGTCTCTTCCACATGCCTCTGCCCGTTTGAAAGAGCTGCTGGTCTGTGCACAAACCCAGCCGCACACTGCCCACCCCCCCAAGGCCAGAACCCCAGCCCCACAGGCCAGGCCCAGGGCCCGCACTCCCAGGTGCTCAGAGACCAGCTCCAGAGGGGCTGAGCCATGCTTGCCTTGCCGACTCCTACCTGCCCCGCTTCCCTGGGCGGGTTACTGGCCCAGCCTCAGCTTTCTGGGGTTTCTGATCTCTTTCGGGTGAGAACAAGCGCCACAGCTAAGGGCACAGGCGGCTGGCGGCCTGGGCCGCTTTGCTGGAGAGAAAGCCGGCCCTGAAGCAGGCAGCCTGGGCAACGTGGGCTTGGGGGGGACGAGGTGGGGCGGCTTCCAGGGCCCCCGGCAGGCTCAGCCCGGAGCTCAGGGCACACTCCGGCGCGGGGAGGGGGGGCAGGAGGACCGCGCCTCGGGCTCGGTGCCAGGCACACAGTGGCCACTCGTGGAGGAACTTCTAGTAACACTGCATCGGGTCATCGCAGCACCGACGTCAGGACGGACCGCCTCTCCGGGTCCCCACCTTCCAGCACCACTGGGCGCGCGCACCCCCACTCCCGCCCCGCGCCGCGCCGCGCCGGCACCCCAGGGACAGGGCGGCCCCCAGCGCCGGCCCCGCCTCCGGCAGGACGGGCGGGGGGTCACACGTCAGCCACCCCGAACTCCCCGGCGCGGGGGCGTCCCGGGCCAGAGCGAGCGTGGGCACGCGGGCGGGACGCAGTGGGGGACGCAGTGGGGGAAGCGGGGAGCGCGCGGGGCGCGCGGTGCTGGACGCCGGGCGAGGGGGGGGGCGAGGACGGGGGCGCCCCGCAGCCGGCCGGCAGGTGGGCGCGCGCTCGCGGGCGGGGGTCCGGCGGGCCGCGCGCCTCCCCCGGAACTCGGCCGTGCCATTCCCATGATGCCCAGCCACCGGGCACGGCTTCCGGAGCGCGGCCGCCGGTAGGTCCGGGGAGGGGGCGCCGCCGCTGCCGCCCGCGCCCGCCCGCCCGCCCCGCCCCCCGGCCCCGCGCGGGCCCGCCGCCTGCCCGGCCCTCCCCTCCCCTCCCCACTCCGCCCTCCCCTCCCTCCCGGGGGCGCGCGCGCGCGCGCGAGCGGCGGACCGGGGGCGGCGGCGGGCCGGGGCGGGGCGGGGCGAGCGCGGCCGGGCCAGGGGGCGGGCGCGCCGGGGCCACCGCCTGGCCTGGGCGGGGGGAGCGCCCCCGAGGCGGCCCCGCGTCCCTCGGAGGCCGCGGCGCGGGGCGGGCGAGCCCAGGTGCGCGCAGGTGAGGCCGGGCGGCCGGAGCTTCCGGCCTGGCCCGGCTCCCCGCCCCGAGCGCCGCCGCGGGCCCGGCCCTCCGGCGGAAAAGCGACTCCGCCCCGCGCCGGGCCGCGGCTTCCGGGAGGGTCGCGGGGCCCCGACCGGCCCCTGGCCCCTGCGGCCCCCGGCGCCCGGGTCCCCGCGCATCCCCGGCACAGACCCGGGCGCAGGCCGGCCCCGCCCCGCGGGAGGTGCTCGAGCGCACCTGGCCGGGCGCCCGGGGGCTGGGGGGTGAGGGGGCCGGGCCGGCAGGGAGGTTTCCACCCCCACCCCCCGCCCCGCGCCCCCAGTCACAAGCGGAGGCCTGGCAGCTTCACCCGGGGAGGGGTCGAGGCGACCCCGTAGAGCCTCACCTCCCGGCAGGCTCACGCCCACTTCGGGCTCTGGCCCTCCCTCGGGCCTGGTACCCTGCCCGTCCTCTCCCGCACCCGGGGGTGGGGAAGCTGCCACTCGAGAGGGAAGACCAGGAGCTGAACCGCTTTTTGGTGAGCCGAGAGATGCATCTGGGGACATTCGGTGCAGGGATCCAGCCTGTGCGGGTGACGAGCCCAAGCAAGAGTCGGTCCTCCCTGGGGTTTGGTGTGGAGACTCAGAAGGTGTCCGGGTGCCCTTCACTGCTTTTTCAACGTCGGCACCACCAGGCTTTGGGGTGCAGGGCTGGGTGCCCCCACAGCCTCGGTGCACACCTGGCTCGGGGCTCTGGGGGTACAGGGCGGCCCTTTGACAAAGCCAGAGCCCCGAGCCGCAGCTCACGGTTCTCTCCAAGTATAGTTTTGGGGAGTTTTTCATAATGATTCATCTTACGTAGTTGATTGTTTCAAAGCCACACGCTGTCGCTGGAAATTCCGTCTGCATTTTTCACCTCGGTCTTGCACGAGGGGATTTGACAATTCAGAACTTTGCTCACCGGGGGCCCTGGGGGAGTGTGGGGAACATGGTTAGTAGAGACCAGCCTTCTCCCCGCTCCCACCCCACGGCTTTGCTGCCTAGCATAGAACTTGCAGCAGCCCAGCACCTTTCCGTTCATCCCCGGGCCAGTTTTTTTAAAGTCGTATTATTGCGACTTAAGGAGTTAACATTCCCGGTTTAGACTTCACAGACCGAGGCCGACGCGAACGTCTCGGAATCTCAGTCATTTTGCCGAGGCGGCTCGAACATTGAGCGCAGCAGTGTGGGCACAGGTCCCCCGGGCCAGTGCAGAGACCCTCTCCTGACCCTTGTCGTCCCCACTGCTCTGTGAATGGGGAACCTCCCCGGAGGGTGACGTCCCCGGAAAGGCGGTGGGCCGCGGTGGGACCCTGAGTGTGACAGTGGGCGGGCACTTTCACGTGCTTCCTCCGGCCGGATAGTTGTGAATTCACGGCGATTAACAGTCTTTGGTCTGAGGATTAAGTTTTTCCAAACTTGAATTTCAAACCCTTAAATTCATGCTCTTTCTTTCAAAAAACAAAAAGAAAAACAAAAAAAAAACTTTACTCGCTGAACCTTCCGCCTCCGAAGCAAATGATTCTGGTTTTCCTTACCGTGGCAGTCCAAAGTCTATTTCAAAAGTGTGCAAAGGATGCTGGGGGGTAGGGAGAATGAAGACGACAAAATCCCTGAAATGCTTTGCAAATGTTGGCTGCGATGTCGTCCCCCTAAAAGTGGCCTTGAGAATTTCAAGAAATTGCAATAAATGCTTTTACATGACAGTTTCACTCTTTGGGCCTGAATCCACAGTAGCAAAGAGCTTCTGGATTCACGGTGCCCTCTGGTTAATCGCCGGCGGCACCTGCGTGGGCATGTCTGTGCCCAGGTGGCCGGCCACGCTGTCTCAGGAAGGACGGAGTGTGTAGATACAAGATGATGTGCTTGTCGGGACAGCAGCTCCCGGCGGAGGAGGACCCGTGTCGAAAGCAAAGCCAGTAGGCAGGCCCGCTCCAGCCCTCCCGGTGAGGTTGCAAGGGCGGTGACAGCCCAGCGTGGCACTGTTATGGGGTCGTGGTCGTTTCCCTGTGTCTGCAGGTGCTTTAGAGCTGGTCTCCGGCATCCCGTGTGCTCCACGTTCCCATTTTGGGGAGGGGGTGCGGGTGGTCAGGAGAGGCAGGAGCAACAGGTTAGGAAGGAATGGTTATGTGACACGTCACACTTTCTACGTGACCCTTCACCGAGCACGCAGCGCTCCCCTCTGCAGCGGCGGTCCCTGACCTCTAATGGAAAGGCTGTGTGCGAGCAGGCCTTGACATTGTTCCCAAGACGAGCCCAAGGCTACCTTCGGCCTGAGATGTGGGGCCCGGAGTACCCAGACAGGATGGAAAAGGGCACAGGACAGTGTCCGGGGCCGCTTCTCTGCTAATTAGCTAGACACAGCAGTCTGGGCCCATGAGACTGCCTGACAGATACACGTCTGACATTTTTAAATAAAAAGGCTTTAACATGACTGACTTGGGACGTTCGGGGAAATCGTTTTTTAATGGCTCACCTCACGTCGCTTTCTGTTTCAGGAGCTTGTTTGTCGCATCAAGAATGAAACGACCCCGCGAAGTCTCCCTCCGCTTAGAGTCTCGTCGCCCTTCTTTGTGACCCGAGGAGAAGCACGTGCGGACCTGATGGTGCGGCGCCTCCCCACGGCCTCGGCTGTGACCAGACCCCATTTCCCTTACAGAGAAGATGGACGGCGGGAGCAGGAGCGTGGGCCTGGAGGGGACACTGGCGTGCGGTCCTGTGTGAACACGGTGCCCGTGGCTTAGAGCGGTCCAGCACTCAGTCTGCGTGGCCGGCCTCCCCCTGCCGCAGAGCACAGCAAGGCCAGGAAGCGTGAGTGACCCGCCCGGCGCCCCCAGCTCGCCTGGTGTCAGCCTTTGACCCGGCCCTCTGGACTCTGGCCCGGCAGGTGGTTCCCCTGTGGCCGCGTGGCCCAGCAGAATGGCATCCTACCAGCGTCCTTTCTTTCCATCCAGGATGTGAAAGGGGCAGAAAAATAAAGACCCACCACTCCGCACGCCCCTCCCCGTCTGCTAGAATGTTTCTCATGAACGCCCGTCCTGTGGTCGCTCTCCAGTCCAAATGGGAGGCCTTCAGCACACCAGGAAGCTTTAGGTTTCCTGGGTGCTTCTCAGAGCCGAAGGAGGGCGTCTCGAGGGCTTCGGTGAGTGCCCAAGTGCAGATGGTCATCAGCGCGCTCCAGGGCGACCAGGCTGCTCTGGGCATGAGCGATGAGCTTGCCGTGCACAGGAGCCAGAGAGCAGAGAAAGGCCAGGACGCCAGGCTGGCCGCCACCCCCGCGTTTACTGCCTGTGGTCTCAGCACTGATTTTGTCCCTTCAAGGGAGGAGGAAGCCGCAGACTTTGGCCCCTTGGTGCTGGATTCGGACAGCGACGACTCCGTGGACCGGGACATCGAGGAAGCAATCCAGGAGTACCTGAAGGCCAAGAGCGGGGCCGCCCAGCTGCCTGCGGCCACGGAGGGGGGCAGGCGGTCCAAACCAGAAGTTCCTCTGAGTAGCACCCTGATTGCCCCGTGTCCCCCGAAGTTGGCACCCAGCCCAGGAGGCACCCCTGGCAGCCGCGCAGGAGCCGGCCAAGACCGGGGCTCCGCCTCCCCGGTTAGCGTTAGCAGCGACGACTCCTTTGAGCAGAGCATCCAGGCAGAGATAGAACAGTTTCTGAGCGAGAAAAGGCAACACGAGACCCCAAGATGTGAGGTTTCTGTGGACGCGAAACCAGACCTCAGCAATAATGCGGTCAGATCAGCATTTAGATCCGGCAAAGAGCCGACAGTCAAGACACATCGGCAGGAAGTGATGGGGGCCTGCAAGGACTTTCTCTTCCGGAAACCTCCCAGGCTAGCCAAGGTGAGCGCACGGCCCCGAGGCCTCAAGTCCAAGGCCACTGCCGAGCCAGAGAGCGCGGACCCCCGCCCTGCAGAAGCAGCCCAGAATAAAGGCGCGGTCAGGAGGAGCGCTGGCCCTGGGCGGAGGGCCAAGCGAGCCAAGAGCGCAGCCCTGGTGTCCAAGGCGTCTGGCTCCAGCAGCGATGATGGCATTGAGGAGGCCATCCAGCTGTACCAGCTGGAGAAGAGGAAGGAGGCCGGCGGAGACCCGCCGCAGGGAACGCTGGGTGGGGAGGGGAAGGAGCCCGACCCTCCCACGCGCAGCACAGGCCATGCCACAAAAGGTGCCTTGCCTGAAACCCGCAGGAAAACACCAAGCAGGAAGAAGCCCACGGCCCCAAAGGCCGTGGACCTCAGCCCAGGTGGCCCTGACCCTGCCCTCCCCTCCAAGCCACCCAGAGATCCCAGAGCTGCTGAAAACGAGCTTGCGGAATGGCCGCCATGCCGGGCAGACACGTCCGCTGAGCTGATGTGTGCCGAAGCAATTTTGGATATTTCCAAAACCATCCTGCCAGTCCCTGCAGTGGGCAGTGAGAGACCCCTGCCCGCCAGCCCACTCTCCTGCTCCCTGACCGTGCCCTCCCGCTGTGATGGGGACAGCAGCTCCGTGGACAGCAATGACAGCATAGAGCAGGAAATCCGGACGTTCCTGGCTCTGAAGGCACAGTCAGGAGCTTGGCTGGCCCGAGCGGAGAGCTGCCCGCAGACCACTCTGAGCCCAGCACCGCCACCTGGCCCTAGGGTCCCCAGCTCTAAAACGCTGGGCCTGTCGCTGAGCTGCAAAAGGAAACGCAGAGGAGGCAGCCACACTGGGCCACTGTCCACACCCAAGAAAGTGAGAGAGATGGCACAGGAGGGCGCCCAGGATCCTGACCACAGCCCAGCGAGCGCACAGCCTGGCCAGGCCCCCAGCGCAGAAGGCCAGACCAAGGGCCAGCCCATCCCCTGCAGGCCACGTGAGGCGGGCGACCAGCACGGTGGCCCCGGGGGCAGCGTGTGGCCCGGCCATGGGAACACGGCCCCAGCACCGAGCGCTGGTGAGCGGGGCAGCTCTGAGGACAAGAGCAGCTCCCTGGACAGTGACGAGGACCTGGACTCCGCCATCAAGGACCTCCTGCGGTCCAGGCGGAGGCTCAAGAAGAGGTGGAGGGACCCCAGGGCCGCGCGCAAGAGGAAGGTCAGGTTCAGCACCACCGAGCCCCAGTTCTTGCATAAACTCGGTGGCTTGCGGAGAGACTGGACGGACAGAAGCCCCCATCTGTTGAAAAGCTGCCTCTCGAAGCCCAAAAAAGACAGCAGGGAGAACCTGGGGAAAAAGGCTCTGAGCATCTCCTGCAGAGACCCAGAGAGAACCGGAGCGGACGGCGCGGGCCCCGGCGATGTGCCCCCGGCCCTCCCGCTCCGGAGAAGAGCGTCTGAAGGGAATCTGTTCTTCCCTGAAGCCGCCACCTGTGAACTTCAAGGTGCAGCCCCCGGCCCTCAGCCTCCGCCCGAGGACAGCAGCTCTGTGGACAGTGATGACAGCATCGAGCTGGAGATCAGGAAGTTCTTGGCCGAAAAGGCCAAGGAGTCCGGGAGCGGCTCGGAAGCCCCAGGAGGGGCCCCAGCCGCCCCAGGGATGGGGAGTGTGCCTAGGCCAGAGCTGCCATGCCGGAAGGGGCCAGTGCCCGCCCTGGCCCCTCATCCCGGTGTGTGCACGCGGAGCCAGCGGGGCAGGGGCGGTCCTCAACAGGCCGGAGGCCCGGGGGGTGCGGGGAGAGCCTTCCTTCCAGGCGGGAGGAGCGGCCCCCGAACAGAGCAGGCCTGCCTCCCCAGAGCCGTGGCCAGGCACACCAGCATGGCGGGGGCCCTGTCTGCCAAAGGGTCGGCTGCTGGTCGGCGACTGGTTTGCACCCACAAAGATCAGAGCCCGAGAGGGACCGAGCGTGCCAGGGAACGTGCTCTTGGCTCGCTGCCTGCTCGAGCTGAAGTGGGCATCCGGGCAGAAAGCCCCGGTATGGCCTTTGCTGTGACGACCCAGGGCCAGAGCCCACGGACTCAGAAGCCGGGAGCAGATGGGCTAGGGAGCCCACAGGCCAGCCTCGCCCTCCCGTGGGCCAACTTCGCCCACCAGAGTCGGCTGCAGAGCACGTGGGCGCTGAGCCCAGAAGGCAGAGAGGCTGTGTGGAGAGGGGGCCTCAGCGGCCAGAGAGAGCAGGGGCGGGAGGGCCAGGACCCCAAGAAAGGCCTGCCCTTCACGGGCTTCTCCTCGCTGCTGTCCACACAGCTGTTCCACTTTGGAAAGAGCGTCTCCTGGGGCGGCAAGCAGGCCGGCGTCTTCAGCCCGCCCCTGAGTCTGCCCCTGCAGGGCCCGGCCTTCTCAGCCTTCAGAGAGACCCCAGCCGGCCACAGCCCCGTGTTTGGAAGCGCGCCCCTGCTCACGAAGAAAGATGGGGGACACTGGCCCGGCCGGAAGTCCCAGGCGGCGTGCGCTCTGCACGCCAGGAGGAACTCGGGCTCCGAGGAGGACGTTCTAGACCTGCGGTACAGGCGGGGGGCCACTGGTGGAGGCAGTGAGGCCCAGGAGGCCTTGGGGAGTGACTCCAGCGAGCTCAGTGACACCTCCATGGAGGAGGGTGGCGGCTCGGGGGCCAAGGGCAAAGCCCTCCAGCCATGAGGCTGCTCACGGGCTCCGTCTTCCTGGGAAGCAGACCCGCTGTGCCCGTGCGTGTGCGTGACACTCCTCACCCCGTGACTGAACCCAGATGCTGCTCTGCGCCGCCCTGTATATACTCCGTGCACTGGGAACGATGGTGTTATTTAACGGATGTGTCCTGGAATATATGATTTTTGTAGCTTTTTTGTAAATTATTTAAAGTGCTGTAAAAAATATTTTTGGAAAATAACCATTGTTCGATTTTATAGGGCGGGCCTCGCCGTGGCTTTCCATGGTGTCCAGGCGAGCGTGAGACGAGCGGACATGGGACCATCGTAGCCAGGGGTGACGTGACCTGACTCTGATAGTTCAGGGCAGTTGCAGCTGGGAACGGCTGGCTGTGTCCGGGGAAGGTAGCAGTCGCCACCGGCCCGCCCCGAGAGTCACAAAGGCACCCACAGAAGACTCCGCTGGGAAGCTGCTGGACAGCACTTTAACATAAAGGCCCCTGGGCCCACGAGGCCAGAGTGAGGCCTCTGGACTCTACACTTGTGGCCTCAATTGGAAAACATCTCAAAGCACAAAGGCCAGCGAGCGCACGACTGGCCGTCCCCTATTGCATGTGGAAATGCCACGGGAGGCCTCGGTGGCACACGAGGTCCACACCTGAGCCCGTGGTGTTTCACACCCAGTCCCGTGCGACCCCTGCGTGATTCTAGCAGCTCAATAAAGCTCTTTTTTATGGGAGCCACTGTTCTCCAGTCTTAGTCACAGATCCGAAGGGTAACAGACAACCTGTGTGTTCTCAATGTCCTCCTCTTGGCCTGGGCACTGGAACACACAAGGCTCGAGCCACTTGGCTGGTTCTGGTGCCCAACGCTGCAAGCGCCCGGGACAAGGCCCTGCACCCTCCCGGGATCGGGGCCTCATCAAGGTGGGCTCACACCACCCAGCAGACACGCCTGGTGGCTTTCCCAGGGCCTGCCTTCCCCAGGCAGGACCAGGGCCTGGCCCCACGCGGTGCATGGTCACGGGCGGGGCGCCCAGCCTCAAGGTGTGTTTGAGCTGAGCTGCGGGGCCTTGCCGGGTGGAGAGGTGTGGGGCTCCCCGTGCCTTCTGCCCAGAGGCAACCCGCGGGGCGGGCGCTCAGCGGTCACGGCGGTGCCGTGCAGCCGTCCAGCAGACTTCCGGCAGTGACCCCAGTCTTCACGGCTCTCCACTGCCGTTTGGCTGTGCTGGACTCAGAGCAAGGTTGACTTTGCAGCTCAGTTTAGCCGGCGTTGAACACGCGAGTGAATTTTCCGGGATTTAGCCGCACGGCACTCCCGCACCCACGCCGCAGCCTGCCCAGGACGCGTGCGGGCGCCTTTGCCAGCGCCCGTCTGGTTCTTACTCACTTAGGTGCTTCCGGGGGAAAACAGTTAAATTCGTGTAATCCATGCTTTAAATTTAATTTTTAAAGAGTGGTCTTCACACTTGAAAACAAAAATCAGCTTGTTTTGTACATAAGAACCGGATTTTTAAAAACGCTAATAAATCAAACACTGCTCATGAATCGGCTTTCGAAGCTTGTCTTCCCTGGACTGGCCTTTGTGGGGTGATGTCAAGGGGGCCCACCTGTGCATTTAGCCCTGGGCACCCCTCGCCCCTGCTGGGTCTCCCCCAGACCCGGCTCCCTTTGCAGTTGCCTCCTTCCTGCCTCTCGGGTTCCCGTGACCCCCACGGGGCCGACCCCCATGCTACGTAGTTCCTGGGCAGTGCGGGTCCATCCCCAGGACCCCCGTCACCCTCCTGCTTCTGCGCCCCCACCCCAGATCACCTCTGGCGCATGCTGGGGCCAGCCCAGAGGTGTCCCTGCAGCCTGTCTGGAAGGAGGGCTGCGGTGGGGGAAGTGAGTGGAGCCTGGCGCAGCACCAAATTAGCAGAGTCCAGGGAGCTGCAGCTCCCTACCCCAGGGGCTCGCCCTCCCACGCAGTCGGAGGGATGATGCGTTACCAAGTCAAACTGATCCTTGGGAAGCCACCCCCTCCCGTCTCCAGGAAGGAGTAGTCTGTGAGTCCGGGGCTACGGGGTTCCTTCATTTAATGTAAAGAAGGGGAAAGGCCTGATTTTCCTGTAGGGCATCCTGGGACTCACTGCATCTTTCCGGAAAGAATGGGCACAGGTGTCTGGGAGGCGGGGGGCGGGGGGCCTGTCGGTTGGGTGGGATGCCCGCGGCCCGCACCTGCAGAGGGAGGGTCTTCCACAGACAAGGCGCCGAATCTGGCTTGTCAGCAGGTTTTCACAAGCTGAGACACACCTGCACTGGGGAGCCAGGCCCTTAAGTTGCTAGCCCCGTACGCGCCCCTGTAAAGACAGGAAAGTCACTGCGCCTCCATTCCCCGTCCCTCCCCATGAACTGAAGGGCCTGCCGAAGGCCCCCACCATTGACGTCTGCAAAGCACAGCCGCGGCTGCTCTGGGCGAGGCCGACTGGGAGCGGGGAACAGTTTATTTGCAGGATCCGTGGGGCTTCTGCTTCTCCGTGCTCTCGACAGAGAGGTGCTCCCCGGTGTTGACAAATTTCCTCTCTGTTTGGAACCGCTCATTCCGAGTGACTGTAACTGAAAGGCGGAAAGCCGCTGGGGACAAGTCTACAGCACCCGTGTGAACACGTGTCTGGTGTCCCGAGTCGCCGTTTCCGCCCACCCACGGCCGCACCGAGGGACCAGTCAGTGAGGTCTTCGGAAGCCCTGTTTCTCGGGGTTTCATCGCGTGGTGGGGAAAAATCGGCCCCACACGGCCAGGCCTCCTCGGGGATGAAGACCGCCTCTCCTGGCCGCGCCATCAGCAGATGCTGCGCCCCCCTCTCTGCTAACTGTTCTGACCGTGGCGAGAACTTCGAGAGATGTCAGGACCCACATCAGAGAGTGGAGGGGTCCCTCCCCCCACAGCACCCCCGGGGGGTCAAGCTGACTGGGAACCCAGGGCGCCTTCCTGCCACCCTCCATGAGCCCGCCCACCCACATACCCTTCTCCCCGCTCACACATCAAGATTCCAGGCGGAAAACATGCTAAAATGGCCAGGGTCCAAAGCCTGCAGCTGCACCTCCCTGGGCACATCCCAGGTGGGCTCCAACCCAGGGGCTGCAGGGCTGGGGCTCATCCCAAGTGATGATGTCAAAATCCTCCAAAACCCTAGTGGGCAGACGGGAGCAGGGCCACTGCCCCGGCCGCAGGACCCAGACACCGGGAGCCCGAGCTGGAGACGCTCCTGGTTCTTTGGGAAGACAGGCACATATGTTCTATCAAAGGTACCTCTGTTTTCCATACCCTTGTTCTATGTAGAGGATCCCGTTAAGGACACCAGAATCGGGCTTTACCTCCTTAGCAGGGGTCTGGGGATTGAGTCCCCCATCAGGCTCCCTGGTCGGCGGGACACCTGCTTCTCCCTCTCCCACTCTCCCTGCTTGTGTTCCCTCTCTCGCTGTGTCTCTCTCTGTCAAAAAATTAATAAAAAGTTTTTTTAAAAAAGACTGTTTGATTTTCTGTGGAAACCATTTCCATCCCAAATTGGACATTAAGAGTATGGTCGAAATGTTTACTTTTGCATATTAATAAAAAAATTTTAATGAAAAAATAAGCAGGCATGAGTTTTAATCTCTTCCCACTTTCATGGGACAAAAATTTTCGTGGCTGGGTTGTCATCCGTGGTAGGGAACAATGACATCGCCAGAAGCCCGTGCTTCCCAGGCTTCCCAGAACAAACACACCATACTCTCAGGAAGGAAGGTGGGGAGCGGGGTCTGAAAGATAAGACACCGGCCCGGAAAAACTCTCCTCCTGGAGAACCCACTCTCTACATCCTAGCAAACGTGGATCAGGAACTACAGAGAGAAGTGTGTCATTCCCTGCCTGCTGGTTTTTTAACTTTGTACTGAAAACTAAAAGTGAACCCCCAGAGAGAAGTCCCACGTACACATCACGCCTCCACAGATCTGGCCTCCCAGGCCTGCCCCTCTGTGGCTGCGGGGCGTTTGCCTGGACTCCAAGCTGGCCAGCCTGGGTCAGGGACAGCGACGGCGCTCCTGTGGGTCTTCCCCACGCAGCCTCTGTCCTCGCCCCAGGCCCCCGAGCGGGGCACCCAACCCTCCCGCCGTGGCTCCCAGAGTTGGTGCAGATTTCCGCCAGGGAGCTCTGGAACCGAAACCCACTCCATCACTTGTCATGAGTATAAGACGGCTCCCAGGAAAGACACAGGGAGGGCTACCCAGACACTCCCAGCATCAGGCCACGACGCGGGGTCCAGGACGTCGACGGTCCTGCTCCCTGATTCCCGGTGAGTCAGGAATTCGGGATGTGGCAACATTTTTAATGAAAAGTCAAGCCATTAGCATCTTTTCTATCTTAGACATAAAACAGAACTAAGGGGGCCTGACAGCCCCGTCTGCGTGTTTTTCTAATCTTAAGAGAAAAAAACGTTTTCAGGGAAAGCAGTGAAGCCTGTCCCACAACTGGGCAGGTGATGAGAGAGCAGGGGTGACACTTCAGACAGCCGCCGGGTCAGGAGGCCGGCCAAGCGCAGAAGGACGGCTTGCTGACGTTGTAACTGGGGTGGAAGTTGAACCGGTCGTAGGGGGTGATGTGGTTGTCGGGACCCGTCACAACGCTCTTCTCCATGGAGACGTTGAAGGTATTGTTCTGGAACATTCCACCAGCTGCAAGTTGTCTGGAAAATTTATTCGAATTTGGATAAAATACTTTCTGTAAGTGAAAAGGGACACTCGAATTAATGGGGTGTTGGAACGTCCCTGAGTAGTCAGCCGACAGGCATTTCTGGAAGAAAAGTAAGCATCTGCGAGAAAATGTCATCTCGGTTCCCAGGAAGCAGAGAAGCCAGGGTGGGGGGTATGGCCTAGTTCGCCCCGGACCATCCTGCTTTATACCCGAGGTCTGGGAATAATCACGGACAGTGCCTGTGTTCCCCCTGGGCGGACGGAAGGACGGCCTGCCCCATGGGACCCCCGGGGTCCTGCCCCTACCAACCGGAGAAGTGACCGGACCTCTCTGAACTTCAGTGTTCTCTTCGGTAAGAGCCATCCGTGAGTCTCAACCCTGACTGCAGGGTCGAATCCCTTTAGGGCTTTAAAACGTCTCTGATGCCCCTACCGCACCAGCCCAGGGGCGTGGGGAGGCACTGCCCTTGTGGAGTGAGGCCCCAAAATGGGAGTCGTTACTGTCCTGGGTATCCAGGGGTGCCCGTGCCCGTCTGCTGGCCTCCACCTGGCCCAGGAGGGGCATCAGGAGGATTTTAGAAGGGGGTTCTAGATCTCCAGGCTGTGAAGTCGACCTCAAAAAGGGGGGTGGAGAGTCCACAAAGGTGCACAGGTCCCCACATCCACCCATGAGCCTTGGGCTTGTGCAACCAGGGATATGGGCCGGTACTGTTTCTTAAGGTGACAGGTTAATTAAAATCAAGTATTATTCCAGAAAGAAAGCAGCTGTTCTCTTCTTGGCCTCAGAACTCACTGCCCTAAGGTGCCAGAGGTCATAGTGCCTGCATGTGACCAGGGCCAGTCTCCCGGGATGGCTTGACCAGTCCGCATGTGACCAGGGCCAGTCTCCCGGGATGGCTTGACCAGTCCGCGTGTGACCGGGGCCAGTCTCCTGGGACAGCGTCACCAGTCCGCACACACCTTTTTGATCCATAAAAGCTTTCACTGCCGAAGTTGCTCACTCACTTATTTCTCCTCTGCCCTGTTTGGGAAGGATCAGATGTGCCCCCTCCCGCTTTGGGATGCTGGGACTCAGGGCCCCTCCCCACCACCCCCTCATGGTGTGTTGCCCTCCCCAGGAATCGGGGGGGGGGGCAGCCTCCTCCCGGAGAGGCTCCGCAGACCCACAGGCTTCCCACGTACCGGCATCTCGTGCACAGTGGGGGCTCTGCTCCCATAGGCACCATTACTGGTCCTATACACTGAGATGGCCTTCTTGGTCCTGGCGGGTGAGAAACAGCCTGTTTTCAGTTACTCTAAGGACGCCCAGACCGCAGCCTTAGAACGTCTGGTTGCGGAGCTCTGCTGGGAAGGCCCCAGGGTGGCCATGCGGCTGTGCAGGTGGGCTCCCGTGGGGCTCGGCTCAGCCTCCCCTGCTCGAGGTCACCCCAGCTCTTCCCCAAGGGGGGCAAAGCCCCAAAGACCTCCTGGAAGGAAAACGCAGCCCCCGACCTTTCGACCCTTCTCCTTCCACCCTCCACTTCTGAGCGTCTGGGGGAACACGCCCACGGTCTCTCATGCCCACAAAGTTTAACGGAGGGGCTGTTCTTCCCAGGTCAGCTCTGCCTTAGGCCACCGGACCTTGGGCAAACGCTGTCCGTTGGCGCCCCAGCGGCCTCTCTCGGGAAACAAGGATGAGGAGGGGCCCTCGCGCCCAGCGCTGCAGAGGGGACTGGGTGCGGGACGGCAGGGCGGTGACGGGTTCCCGGCTGTGCGGTCTGAGATCTGCATGGGACAGTGGGGGGTCGCCGATTCCCATTTGCAGAGGCTCCAGGCGGCCTAGAGGACCGAAGCTTATCCCCGCACAAAAGCGCGGGGCTGGGCCCAGTAGCGGGGTGCGCGGCTTCCTGGCCACCCTTGCCCTTGGGAGCCCCCACCCCGACCCCGCTGGGGCGCCCGCAGCTTCGGGCACTTTCTCACTCACTGGGTGCTAACGGCTGACCCCCCTTTGACTTGGGCTCCAGGACAGGCTGGGGACCTGGGGACGCCCGCGTCCAGGCCTGGCGAGCGGAGCCTCCGCCCGAGCCCCTGCGAGGTCAGGCGGCCCCTGACGGGACCCCGTCCTCACCCGTAGCCCCGAAACCACGCCGGGTTGTTGAACCTGGCCGGCAGGTCGTCGTCCACGCGGTAGCAGTCGCTGGTCCTCTGCGGGAGCGCGGAGGCGGGGGAGGCCGGGGCCGGGGGAGCCGGGGGGGCCGGGGGAGCCGGGGGGGCCGGGGGGGCCGGGGGGACCGGGGCCGGGGGCTCCGCTGCCGTCGCGCACGCTCGCGGGCCCGCCTGGGCCATGCGCCTGCGCTCGGGGCTGCGGCGGGAGACCGCGGGAGGCCGCGCGGCGTCCCGTTGCCAGGCGACGGCGAGGTCAGGTGACCCGGCGGCCCGGCCTTAAAGGCGCCGCGCCGGGAGGCGGTGGGGGTTGGGGGCGACGCCCGCGTTCCTTGCCATCCCCTCCCCGCAGGGGGGCCCCGGGCCTCGCGCTTCACCCGCGAACGGCCCAGCGCCAGCTCCGCGTGGCCGCTCACTGCGCGCCTGGGCGCCGCGGGCCCAGACGTCGTGTCCCCGGCCCGGAGTCTTCATGCGGACTCCGGACGCGCCCCGTCCCACGGGACGCTCCCTGGGGCAGCGGCAGGCGGTGCGGGACTGTCCCGAGGTGCGGAGGGCGAGGGGGCCGGCGCGCGGCCCAGCTGCAGGGGCTCCTCCGGGACGGCAGGCGGCGCTGCGCGGAGCAGCCGGGGAGCGGTGGCGGCGGCGGGAGGCGCGTCCTGGCCCGGCCCGGCCCGTCCTGCCCTCCGCGCCATGGCGCCCGCCGTGCCCCGGCTGCTCGGCGCGGGTGAGTGCGCGCGGGCCCCGCGGGCGCGGGCGGGAGGCTGGGCGGGGGTCCCGGGGCGGCGCGGGCGTCCCCGCGGCAGGGGGCGGCGGGACCCGCGGGGACCCCGGCCGGGCGCGCGCCTCCAGCCCGCTCTCTCCCCAGGTGTCTGGTCCCGGCCGCTGCGGCCGCGCCTGCTGCCGAGCGCGACCCCGGGGCGACCCCTGCCGAGCGGCAGGACCCTGACGAGCGCCGCGACCTCCGCCGTCAGCGCGCCCGAGAGCAGCACCGGTAATGCCGGCCCCTCCCCGAACGCGGGGTTGAAACCGTCCGCCAGCGGGAGGCCCGGGGGCCCCGGCTTTCGTCGTGACGCCCTGGGGAGGGGTGCGGGCCGGAAAGAAGGGGCAGCCGGCCTCCCTCTCTTGGCCCGGCAGCCCCGCATGGTCCGCGCGGGGGTCACCCGCACCGAAGCGGCGCTACTCTGCCCCTCCGCACCCTGATGGGTGGCACCCCTGGGGTGGGTGGGAGGAGGGAGACATTACCACGTGGCGTGGCTCCTTGGGAGGTGACCGCTGAGTCCTCCCCGACTCCTGCTGGGGGGACTGTCCTCTGGTGGCTGGGTGGAGCCTGAAGGACCTCGGAAACCAGCCGGGCCCCTCCTTTCTGGGTGAAGACTGGACCGGGATTCCCCAGGAGCAAAGCGGGAGTCAGACCCTGGCTCCAGGCAGGTCTCCCGGAGAGGACCCATCTGCCGGGCTTCACTGCCCCTCCCCACCCCCATGTTGCTCCCCTCCACCTTTGGGAGCTGGGGGTCCACAGGCCATGGCATCCTCTCCCCCTACCCCAGATGTCAGCGACAGGATCCTCAGTGAGCCCCTCAAGCACTCTGACTTCTTCAACGTCAAGGAGTTGTTTTCCGTGAGAAGTCTCTTCAACGCCCGCGTGCACCTGGGCCACAAAGCAGGCTGTCGGCACAGGTAGCGGACTCCCTGGGCGGGGTATGGCGGAGCCCAGGGATCTGGGCAGGACAGTGAGCGGCACAGCAGGAGGCCCTCCTGCTTCAGGATCCTTGGGGTTCCTGTTACGATGGCATGGAGCAGATTGAGCGCCGTCCCATTGATGGGGCCACTGAGCCCCAGGGAGAAGTGTTCATCCTCGCACTCCGCTCTGGTACCTGTGCCAGACTTCATACCTCTGAGGCTCCCGGCCCTAGCAGGGCAGACCCATTGCTGGCAGCTCCTGGGAGCAGGGGACGGGGGCTCCAGGATTGCAGAGAAGGGTCTCACTGGGATGGCCGCAATTGAGGATGTTTTGGAGGGTCGGGGAGGCCAGGGAGGGAGGTGCTCGGAGACATCTAGGGGGACGGTGATGGGACCCAGCTCCCCGGGGCAGAGGAGCTGGACCCAACCCCCATCCCACCCCCACTGCCTCGTGGCGGGCTTGCAGATTGTGCCAATTCCGGGGTTAGCAGACCCCAGAGGGCCCCTGGGGCCGCTAGCCGGGCGGGGTTGGCCGTGCACAGGTTGCCCACTCTTGCGTGGGTGGGGTCTCCGGCAGGTTTATGGAGCCCTACATCTTTGGGAGCCGCCTCGGCCAGGACATCATCGACCTGGAGCAGACGGCCGTGCACCTGCAGCTGGCCTTGAACTTCACAGCCCACGTGGCCTATCGCAAGGGCATCATCTTGTTCGTGGGCCGCAACCGGCAGTTCTCGCACCTGATTGAGACCACGGCCCGGGACTGTGGCGAGTATGCACACACACGCTACTTCAAGGGCGGCCTGCTGACCAATGCCCCGCTCCTCTTGGGCCCCGGGGTCCGCCTGCCGGACCTCGTCATCTTCCTGCACACGCTCAGCAACGTTTTTGAGCCGCATGTCGCTGTGAGGGACGCGGCCAAGATGCACATCCCCACGGTGGGCATCGTGGACACCAACTGTAACCCCTGCCTCATCACCTACCCCGTCCCTGGCAACGACGACTCGCCCCCGGCCGTCCAGCTCTTCTGCAGGCTCTTCCAGACCACGATCCACCGGGCCAAGGAGAAGCGGAGGCAGATGGAGGCCCTGTATCGTCTGCAGGGCCCAGTGGAGCAGGGGGCCGGGGCCCAGGGGCTGGCTGCCCCTCCTTCCCTGGGAGCCTAGGCCGGGCTGGACCCAGGTCCCTCCACACCCCCACTCCTCACCCGACGGAGAGCGGCAGCCCAGCCTGCCGCTATGCTGGGAGCCCCTTCCCTGGCCCTGGTCTCCAGCAGGTTCCCGGTGGCTCAAGGCATCGCTTGGGTCCCTGCTGTTGGTAAACGTTCCCGGCAGCTGCCCCCCACCCCCACCCTAGGGGCCCGCTCCAGACCTGCGGGGCCCGGCAGAGACACAGAGAGCGGGCAGCTGGTCCCGAGAGGACCCGTCAGGAAACGTGCCTGTCCTAGAGTCTGAAAAACCTCGCTCGCACCTTGAATTTGGTCCTCTTCGCTTTCCATTCCCCGCCAGTGCAGGCCAGGGCCGGGCTGCTTTGTCACGGGAGGCCTCAGGGCGAGACCCCCAGAGAATCCCCTCTGGGCTGGGACAGGCCAGGCCAAGCGGGCAACAGAGTCACAGAAATAAAGCTTATGTTTGGACAAATGTGCCTCTGCAGCCTGTGGGTTCCACAGCGTGGCTTACATGCTTTTGCTTGTGGATGTGGCATTTGTGACACTCCTGCAGAGCCCACAAAGCCCCCGGGTCTCTTGAGCTTCGTGTGTGCAGGCCACTCGGCACTTGGCGATGCCCAGGGATTTCTGGGGCGTTCACTGCACCACCTGCCACTCCTGGAATGAGATGCTCGGCCCCCATCCCTCCAAGCTCCCGAGAGGCTGGTTCTAAAGAGCCAAGACCCTTTGAAACCCAAATGCGACGTGAAACCATCCTGTGAATGGCAGTTCTGGGGCCTGTTCAGGACCCCCGCGAGCCCAAGGGGGACAGAGAGCCATGCCAGGCCTCAGAAGCAGGCTGTGGAAGGAGGATGTGTCCCAGGCTGGCCCCCGAGCGGCTCGGATCTGGGTAGGACAGTGAGCGACACAGCAAAAGGCAAAACACATGGGACGTGGGATCAGCCCTCGTCCTGTCCTGGTTTAGGGGCTGGGGTCGGTGCGATGGTCCCTACCCCGTACCACCAGGGGAATGTACTAACTGCTGGCCTGGCCCCGGCCCTCCTCTGTCCTCTGAGAGTCCCCAGAAGCTGCATGCTGAAGGCAGCAGGGGTGACACCGGTTGTTACTGGTCACTGCCGTGCGCTGCTCCTGGGAGTACTGGGGGCACAGCCGGGCAGACAGGGGGGCCCCTGCTGAGTGAAGAGCTAACAGGACAGGGAGACACAAGTGAGCGAGACACCTTTAGGGCATTGGGGACCCAAAGGTGCGGAGCAGGCTTCTGGGACAGACAGTGCGGCCACTCTAGGAAGATCAGGGAGGCTCCTGGGCCACTTCTAAACTGACCTATAAGGCTGACCCTGGTGGCAGGGGACCTCCAAGCTTGCTACCCTGGAAATGAACCCCAGGAGCGCCCAAAGGAGTCGGTGAGTGTGTGCAAGGCCTGGAAGACGGGACTGGCCTCCCTGTAAGTAGAGAAAGGGGGGCCTCCACCCTCCCCATCCCCTAGGCTGCTGCAGTGTCTGACCTGCCCCTAGACCGGACCTCCCTGGGCCCTGGCAGGGCACTGTTGCGACCAGCAGCTATCTTGGTGCTGGTGGCAGCCACCAGAGCAAGGGCCTGGGAGAGCCAAGATCATGGATTCGTGACCACAGTGAGGTTGAGTGCCATGCCACCAATGGGACAGGAAGCACGGGGAGTGTGGGTACGAGGGGTCTCCAGGACCGGGCATGGGGAGGGCTGGAGGGGCTCCTGCCCCCAAGCCATCCAGGAGCCTTACCACCCAGAGTTTCATAAGGGCTTCACCCTGTAAGTGGCCATAGTCTCAACCCTAGGAGTCTGGGCTGCTCCCCTCACCCCCCTGCCCCCTCTGCAGCCCCGGCCTCGGCAGGTGCACGATCATCCTTCACATACGTGTAAGACAACACGGCCATCCTTCATACTCTGTTGCCCCTCAGGATAGGGACGGGAATATTTATGCAATTTCTGTTGTGGGACTGTCCCGCCTTTGTCCAAAGCTTAGCCCCGTTGTGAAAATGAGTGTGCCCTGACTGTGGACGGGAGCCGAAGATGCGGACGGCCCGCGCTGACACCCCAAGGAAGCCGGTGGAGCCAGGGCGGCGCCCTCTCCTGTGTCCCCTCTCCCGGTGCACCTGCACCTCCCACTGGAGTGACCCCCGCCGCCGATCCCGCACCTGCTGCTCCCAAAAGGTGAGCAGGGACCCCCGCCCCGCACAGCGGCTCCCTCTCACCTGCAGGCTGTGTGTCTCAGGCGGGGCACTTCCCTCTCTGAGCCTCAGGTGTCCCGTGTGGACCCCGTGTGCCCCGAGGCCCGACCCCACACATGGGGTTGCTGTCGGGCCTGTTGGGACAGGTTCCCGACCCCGTGGCCAGCCCGTGGAGAGGGCTCCTCTCCGCCATGAACAAGCCTCGGTGTCCTGTGTCTCGGCGAAAGCCGCTTTCCCTGCTGTGAGGGGGTTTCACATTCCATCTGGGGGTCCCATCCTGGCTGTAGCCAGAGCAGGGGTCCCTGGGGGCTGGCGGAGGGGCCCCGGACCCACTCAGAGACCCGTAGATGCTGTGGGGCTTCGTTCACTCCGCACGTGGACAGGAAGCCCCAGCTAGACAGTCTGCCTAAGTCAGGGAACAGGGCGGACAAGTCTCCCTGCCCCGCGGGCCTCGGTTCCAGGTGGGGGTCCGCCGGGAGCCCTAGAGAAAAAAGCAGCGGTGGGGACAGGACACTCCGTGGGATGCACAGTTGGCCTTCTCTACATATGGATCTCTGTGCCCTCGTTGTCCGAAGGATGAAGGACCCTAGGACGGAGGAGAGCCCCTGTCTCCCAGGGGGTGAGGGAAGGCGGAGGACAGGTCGGGAGCAGAACTGTGTGGCTGGGTCATGGTGCAGGTGCTGTGCAGGTCCCTTGTGCACACCTGGCCCTCTCGGGAGGGAGGCCTGTGTGCCTGGTGCACCTGTCCTCCACCTACCCCTGGAGGAGAGGCCAAGTTCAAGCATTCCCATGCCCAACCCTCAGGGACAGTTGGGAACCTGGGGTCTAGAGAGGCAGGGACTGGCCCAGGACAAATGAGGGGTACAGAGTCGAAGGAGTGGGAAGCTCTCCAGTCCTAGGTCAGCTCCAACCCTCCCATGAGGCTCACTTTGGGGGTGAGAGCCCCTCAGATCCTCGGGGTAAGTCCCCACCCTGTCCCATGTGGGGACATGACCTTGGGCATCCCCAGACATGTTCACCTGTACACGCGTGCATGTATGTGCATGCACACACACGCACACACACACACACACACACACTACTCTGACTGCCCAGCTGGGGGTCAAAAGTAGAGGACACCCTGGAGGCGGGTGGGTGATGAGGGGGAAAGAAGAAAGAGGTCAGAGACAGCTGGGCCATGGGGCAGGGGCATCAGGACTCCTGGCAAGAACCCAGATCCATAGCATAGGGGAGCAGAGTCACGCCAGGCTGATGGTCAGGGGCTCCCCAAAGGGCCCAGGGCGTTTGCCAGGGCACTGGGAGAGGACAGGGTCTGGGGTCTGGTATAGAAAGTAGGAAGAGACACTCCCCAGTCCGGATGGGGCTGGAGCATGAAGGGATTCAGCTCACTCATCTGTCAAGTGGGCTGAGGAGATGGGGTGTCCCTAGGGACCCACAGGCTTGTAGAAGAGACTGTTGGCCTTGGATCTCCATCACGGACCCACTGTGCTCCCAGGCCTGGGAAAATGCTTAGTATGCCCTCAAGGTGCTTCTGACCAGAGGGCAGCCTGGGGGATTGGGAGGCTGAGGACGTGGGCTTCTAGAAAGTGGCAAAGCACTTAGCCACTGGTCTGGGAACCAAGGTCAGCCCCTCGATGCTGCCGCCTCAGAGGCCCCATTTGGAAGGGGCTCCAGACTCTGTGCTCTGCTCAGGGTGAGGAGGCCTTAGGAGGGAACCAAGCACCAGGACAGGAGAGGGAAACGGGGACAAGGGGGCATCTGGGGTTTGCCACATCACCCCAAGAACTCCCAATTCTGCTCCTGGGAAAGACACAGAGACACACCAGGAGACAAGGTCAGAAAGTAAATTGTAGCCTTCCTACAGGGGCTGGGACACGGGCAGCAGGGGAGTGGCTTTGCCTGGACCCCAGAGCAGACCCGGGCCCCTCTGAGCTCTGTTGCACGCCCCGCCCAGTTCCTGCTCCCCCTCGCATTGCCAAGTGTGTGCACCGGCCTCCTGTGATAGCAGGGACGGAACGTCTGTAGAGTCCTTCCCCGGATGGCATCCTGAGAAGTAGAAGCCAGAAGACCCTGCTGTGCCGATGGAGAGCCCGGGTAGGCCCTGGGAGGCACAGGGTCTGTCTGGGGTCACAGTCTCGGGTAGAAGCAGGAACCTGGACCAAACCCAACTCTGTCCTCAAAGCCAGGACAATGGTTGCACCCTGGGCTGGCGGGGGCTGTGGGAGGGCTGTGTGGGTGTCACTGTATGGACGGGGCATGGAGTGAAGGGTGAGCACTGAGCAGCTGGGGGAGGGGGTCCTCGGGGGCTTGGCTGGTAGGTGGAAGTCGGGGAAGGGGTCCCCAGGATGGTGACCTCACTTCCCTGACCACAGAGACCAACAGAATTGGAACCCGCGTCACCAGGCACCCACATTCCAGGGACGCCCCCTCCCAGCTCATTGCCTTGGACATCGTCCGACCAACAACACATTCGCATGTTGCATCCCCAACGCGGGACGCTGGAGGCAGAGGACTGCGCGTCCGGCAAACACTTCCCCTCGCTCGGGAGGTCGTTTCAGGGCTGCCCGACGCCTCTGGGCATTCGGCCGAAAGCAGAGAAAGGTGACACCGGGAGGCCAGAGCCGGCCACCCAGCCCTACAAGCTCTCATCGACGGGCGCAGCCCCGAGTCCCCTAACCCCCTGTGTGTGTGTGTGTGTGAGTATGTGCCAGTGTGTATGTGTGCGCGCGCGCGCGTGTGCGAGTGTGTGTGTGCGTGTGTGAGTGTGGGTGTGCATGCATGTGTGTGGAAGGAGGACTCATGTGGGGTGGGGCCTTCCTGAGCAGGAGCAGGTGGATGAGGGGTCAGATGCTCGGTGGGCAGGTCCCATTCAAGGTCAAGGCTGGCTGGGTGGGACGGGGTGTGGGGGATGCGAGCTCCTGGCCAGGGTTGAACCCGAGAGCCCTGCAGGTGTCCCGGTCCCGGGTGCAGGGCTGTGCACACACAGGTCTGTGTCTGATGTGGGAGCAGCAGGGGAACTGGGCAAGAGGACAGTGGGGTCGGCCGGGCAGGGCTGTGATGTGTCTGGGCCGGCGACCGGTCCCTGTCTTTGCAGAAGGCCACGGATGAGGAGAAGAGGCAGGCGGACATGACCTCCTCTCTGACCCAGGAGTCCGCAGTCCCAGGAAAGGCTTCCGAACCTCCCAGGCCACCTGCGGAAGCCCAGCGCGAGGGTGAGAAGGCCGGGGCTGGGTGCCTGGGGGTGTGTGGGGATGGGTCGGTGCTGGGCCGCACAGGGACGAGCCCCACAGGCTGGTGTGGGGCCAGGAGCAGGGACTGGGCTCAGAGCACCCAGCACTCGGGGAGCCGTCCCGCTGAGGCTTCCTTCCCGGCTGCGGCTTCTCTGGGAGGCCCCGGGCTGGGTCCCGTCTGCGCCAAGGCACACGCAGAGGCAGGCACGCGGGTGACCTTCTCTCCTGTCACAGCTGCTCCATCCAAGGAGCTCCGGCCGGCCCTGACATCAGCAGGAGCTGGGCATTGGGGGACGGTGCCTGCTGCCACCTCAGCTGGGGACCAGCAGCCGGCAGGGGACCAGGAACCGGGCCACAGAGAACCTGACGCTGCCCAGGAAGACCTGGTGCCTGCTCCCGCCCCAGGCCCTGCCCCTGCTCCAGCTCCTCTCTGGACCCTGCCCCTGCCCCTGCCTGGGCCCCTCCTCCTGCCACAGGCCCAGCTCCTGCCCTGGATCCTGCACCAGCCATCGCCAGGGCACCTGACCCAGCTCCAAACCCTGCCGCTGCCCCTGCCTCTGCCCATGCCCCTGCCCCTTCTGCTGCCCCTGCCTGGGCCCCCGTTCCTGATCCTGGGGCTGCCAGTCCCTGTCCCTGCCCTTTCCCCTGAGTCTGCCAGGGCCCTTGCCACTTGCCCTGACCCAGCTCCAGCCCTGTATCCTGCACCAGCCGCTCCTGCTGACCCTGTCCCTCCCCTGGCTCCCGTTCCTGCCCCTGTCCCCGATCCTGCATCTGGCCCGGCCCCTGGCCCGGCCCCTGGCCCCACCCCTGCCCCTACACCTGCTCCTGCGGGGCTCCCAGAGCCCCCTCCACAGCGCCCCGCTCTGCGGGGAGAGCTCCCTGGACGGTTCCCCTCAGTCCCATGCCCCGACCCCGATGCCCCGCCACCAACACCGTGTTTCATCCCCTCCCCCTGTGTTCTTTCCCTCCAGTACAGTGTCGCTGTCATCGTCGCTTTCTACGTCCTCTACGCTATTATCTCTTTTAAGTAAAATGCATCCTTTTCTGTGGATCTCGTGCTGAGCACTCAGTCCATCCCCGGCGCCCTCCCCCCACAGCCCAGAACATCCTGGGGAACATCTCCTTCCCCAAAAGGGACCCTGAGCCCAAGCCCTCCCTGCCCATGACTCCCCCAGCCCGGCCCCTCGCCAAGCCTCAGCTGCTTTCTCTCCCGCTTCCTTCACCTGTTCTGGATGTTTCTGGGAGGGGAATCACCCAGCAGGTGCCCTGGTGTCTGCCCACTTCTTTCCAAAGGGGACTGGGTTTTGTCCTTGGGTGTCTTGGACATAGAACTTCCCTTCTGCCATACCGAAACCCCGGATGGATTCCAGAGGAGACGGGATCATGGAGGCCCCTTGAGTGGATAGGGGCCCAATGTCGGGGCCGAGACCCCTGTTCCCGCTGGGACACCACAGCCTGACCCCAGATACCACACGGCAGCTTCCTCCCGGGGCCCACACACACACCAGGGCAAGGCAGAGAGCTGGAAGACACACCACACGCGGCCAACGCAGCACTCACAACCCAAGGCCAGAGAAAGCTTTCCCCGGCCTCTGGTCCCAACCAGGCTCCAAGTCACCGGGTCCCACAACGACACAGACTGAAAGCATGCAAGTCGGGGGGGGCAGCGGATAGGCACACGGGACCATGTGTCAGTGATGCGGGAGCTCCCAGGGGAGGCCTCTGGCCAAGGAAACCCTCTGGAGGCAGCACAGGTCCCCCTCAGACCGGCAGGTGTCTGGCCTGGGGACCAGCAGCCCTGGGGAGAACGGGAGGACACAGAGGTCCAGTGCAGGTCCCCTAGAGAGAAGGGGGACGGGCACCCCTGTCTGGGACAACAGTGGGCAGCGCCCATCCCAGGCCACAGGGGCACCCAGCACCTAGCAGTGCTCGACCTGGGACTCAGCCTGGAAACTCTGGCACCGTTTTTCATGCCAGAAGGGAGAGAGCAGGGAGAGACAGTGGGGACAGCTGGGAATGGAACAGCGTTCATGCCCAAGGAGATGGACGCCATCCTCGGTCCCAGTCCTCAGGAGAGCATGTCCTGGAGCTCCTGTCCCAGTGTCGTCTGGGGCACGGGATGCGGGAGTCCCTCCTGAGATGCCCTCCTGCCCCCCTGTTCCTGGCAACATTCAGAATGGTTGGAGGAGGAGGTGGACAGGATCCAGGATGACAGACGGCCCAGGAGAAGGAAGGGCAGGACGGGGAGGACAGATGCACGTGCCCTGAGCCGCCCTCGGACCTCCCTCCAACCAAGGACTCCTGATGGTTGGGCCACACTCCGTGCTTTCACAGCCTCCCTCCCAAATTCCTTCAGTCCCTCCCTCCCTCCCTCCCTCCCTCTAGACCTTCCTCTTCTTTCCCTCCCTCCTTTCCTCCCTCTCCCCCAGCCTGACTCCCTCCCCTCCTCCCTCATCCAGCAGAGGATCTGGGCCCCCAGCTGGGAACTGAGCACTGAGGCTTAAACCATGTTGTCCCTGTCCCCATGGCACTCACGGTCACTGTGGGAGCTGACAGGGGACAGTCCTCAGGCTGAGCAGCGGGATGGGCACCAGGAATCTGCTCTGGAACACGGGGCCGGCTGCACCAAGAGTGGAGAGAACGATGCTTCTCACTGCCTTGAGACACATCGAGTCCTGCAAAGGGAGGCAAAGTCAGGATAGCCTCGACCTGACGCCCTGGGAGTCCTCCTGGCCCACCGGCCCTGGTTCCTCGATGCAACAAAGAGTGCCTCAGGCAGTGTGGACTGGGGGTTTGGGACACAACTGTTCGGCCCCAGGGACAGCATCGCAGCCAACATCCCCAGGGCCTCTGAGTTTTCCCAAGGGCCTCGGAGGTCTTCTGAGCCTTACGTCATCCTCCTTGGGAAGCTCTGTCCTGTCGTCTTCCTTGTCTCCTGCCTCTTCTGGGAACCTTCAGGGGCCTCCCCCGCCACGGCCGCCCACGCCAGGACTACCGTGCCCCGTGGCCAATTACCTGCATCCCTTCCTCATCTAGGTCCCGGGAAGAGACCAGAGTGACACCAGTAAGTGAGGTGGTTCTGGAGGTCTTGTAGGGTCAGTGAGACCATCCAGTGTTTTTGCCTAGGGCAGCTCCTGTCCCCCTGAACCCTCAGTCTAATGTGTCTACTGGGCTGGGGGACATGCCTGACCAACCCGCGGCTCTACTGTCAGAGATCGCCAACCTGATCTGTGCACACCTGCAGAGACACCAGCCACATCGTGAAGAATTCCTGGAAACAGGAGGCATCTCAGTGGCAGCTGTCCTGGGAGGTCCATATTCTAGCTGCCTGAGGGAGGATTGAGCCCCAGAGCAGCAAACTCAAGGAAGACCAGAGAGGGCCCTAGCTCTCTGCATAGTCCTGGCTCATGTGAGGCCTCACATACCTGCAGAGGAGACACGAGAAGGTCGGGAAAGAGGTCCATCCAGGGCAGCTTGGTAAATGGTGACCACTTTGAAGGTGCTCCCATACCTACACCCAGATCCATTGGCGAATAACAGATGCCTTCCTGCCTGAAGGTGTTTGAGTGCAACATCTACATAAGTTCTCTCCGATCACCAGGAAGCCAGAATCCAAAGTAAAAACAGAATTAATGTAAACCATGTTTAAAGAACTAAAGGAAAGTATGTTGATAAGGACTCATGAATTCAGAAAATAAAGGCACAGGAATTATCAAAAAGAACCTAATGGGAAGTTTGACGTTGAAATGCACTGTAGCATCTTTGGAAGATTTACTGGGAGAGCACAAGAGGACGTCTGAGAGCAAACTGAAGGGAGAGCAAGAGAAATCCTCTGATCTGAAAAGCAGAACAAAATGAAGAAACACACGCAGAGAATCCAGGCTGCAGAGTACCATCCGGCACAGCAACACTCCCAGCCCAAGAGACAGAGGGAGAGGAAGCAGAAATTATGGAGCCAGCTCTCTACGTAACACAAAAGAAGACAGTAGAGAGGAACGGAAGACTAAAAAGACAGGAGACACATAGTAAACAGATAGCGGAAGGGCAGACACAAACCCAGCCACTGGGTGTTACACGCAACTGATGAATCACTGAACTCTACCTCTGAAACTAATAATACGCTATCAGTTAATTAATTGAATTCAAATAAAATAAAACTGCTAGCTATTTTAGCAGCAAAAAAAAAAAATGTTTTTTAATTCATTCCACTAAATGTAAACAGGTTAAATGCTTCAATCAAAAGGCAGACACTGTCAGACTGGATGGAAAACACCACCCAGCTCCATGATCTCCAAAAGAAGTGCCACAGATTCAAGTCACAAGGAGGTTAAAATAACATGATGGAAAAAGAGACACCATGCAAAGAGTGAACATGAGAGCTGAAGAAGTTATATTAAAATCAGAAAAATAGACTTTAAGAGAACAGAAATTTTACTAGAGACAAAGAGAGATATTCCATCACAAATGAATCATGAGTCTTCAGGAAGATAAAATAGTTATAGATACCCATGCATTCAACAACAGGGTCTTCCAAATTCATGCAGGTTCTTGCCAGTACTCTATGATAATAAACAAAAACAAAAGAAAATGACAAAAAACAAGCTGCAAAGCCAAAACCAAAAATGAGAAAAGAAAGAGATCAAAGCTCCCAGTTGGAAAAGAAGGAGTGAAACAGTCTCCTTATATACAGTATGATTCTGGGTAGAAGATTCCCGGGAATCAACAAGAACCTGTACAAATCAATGAAGGAGTTTGCACGGTCTCAGGATACAAGATCAACACGCAGTCTTCCACTGTGTTTGCATTGACCAGCAATCAACAACCTGCAAATGAAAGCAAGGCGACAATTCCAATTACAACATCCCCCAAAAGAATAACATGCTTAGAAATAACTTCAACAAAAAAAGCCCAAGACTTGTGCACTGACCTTTTTATAAAACAGTGCCAAGAGCTCAGATGTTATAAGAAGATGGAGAGATGTTCTCAGCTCATGGATCAGAAGACTCAGGATTGTCAGGATGGCCAATCTCCCAAAACCAATAGATAGATTCAATTCAATCACTGAGAAAATCCAAGTGGGATTTGGGGGTTGTTGTGTGTTTTCTTTTCTTTAATATACAAACTGATCTTGAAATATACATGGGATTGCAAGGGACCCGAGTAGGCAAAACATTCTTGAAAAAGACCAATGTTGGAGATCCTATACTTCTCATTTTAGAACCTCCTTTGAAACCGCAGCAATCAGGGGCGATGGGACACTGCTGTAAGGATAGACATGTAGGTCCATGAAATAAGTTGGAGCACCCAGTAAGAAGCCCAGGTATTTATGGCTCATTGATTCTGACAAGGTGCCAAGACGATTCAACAGTGAAAGAGGAACATTTCCTATTAATTCTCCTGGGATAATTGCGTAACCACTGGCAAAAAGATTAATTTAGGTCTGCACCTCACAGCATATGAAAAGTAACCCAAGATAGAGCCTAAAGCTGAAGGCAAGAGCTAAAGCTATAAAACCTAGAGAAAAAAGAAAAACCAAAGGAGAAAATCTTCATGATCTTAGGTTGGCCAGATTTCTTAGATATATACCAAAAGCATGATCCATTTAAAATATGACAAATTGGACGATCTAAATAAAAAACTTTTGTGTTTCAAAAAACACCATTGTATCCATCATACCTAAGAAGCTTTCTAAAAAGGTTAAACTATTAAAAAATAAAAAACTCTTGAGTAATAATAATAATAATAATGAAGAAGGAGAAGCCATAAAAATGAACAGCTCACCTAAAAAAATGGGTAAAAGATTTGATACACATTTCATCCAGGAAGATACATGAATGGCCGAAAGCACATAAAAAACGACTTGACGTCATTAGTCATCAGGGAAACAAATCAAAATCACGGTGAGAACCCCCTCACACCTCCAGAATGGCATCAGTCAGAGACTGGGCACTAACAGGTCTTATCAAGGATGGGGCGGGGATGGGGGAGTGAGACCACCGTATGTTGTGAGCAGGAACGTGAAACAGTACAGGCACCACAGAAACACCCCAGAAGTTTTCCCAATAATTGAAGAGTTGCTGGACGAGCCAAGAGCCCGCTCCTCGCTCCTCATGAACCCAGGAGAACCGAGGAGAGATGTCCATGCAGAGTCCTTTACAGCAACGCTCCCAGCAGTGGTATCATCACAAGGGAGCACCCGAAAAGCCCGTCAGCTGGGGAGCGGAGAGACAAAATGCGGTCTCTCCACGTGATGGAACAGAGCAGCATTCAGCCATGAAAAGGAATAGAGCACCAGCACCCCACGATGGGGTGAGTCTTGAAGACGTGATGCTGAATGAGAGAGGTGGGGCACCAAAGGCACCTGCTGTGAGATTCCCCTTGTATGAAACGTCCAGGAGAGAAAAATGTGTAGTGCTGAGAGCTGGTCTTCCAGGGCTGGGACGGGGCTGGAGCCTGAGGTGTGAGGGCAGGAGGGGCCTTTCTGGAGAGGTGGGAATGTTCTAAAACTAGATTTTGCAGAAGGCTGCACAACCCTGAAATGTAGGAAAAACCATTCAATGGCACCATTAAATCTGGATGAACACCGGCCGTGGGACGTACGCGTCGACAGAGTTGCCGGAAGGCAGTGGGGCCTCCACGCCGCTCTGTCCCTTGACGGAGGCAGAGAAAGGAGAAAGAACTGGAAAACACTCCCCAAACCAACCCGGCAGTCGGATCAAAATGTTGCTGTCGCCGGGCCCGGGACGGAGCTCCAGGGGAGATGCGTCCCTGAGAGCCCCGGCTTGGTTACCGAACCCACAGAGTCCTGGCGGCCTCTCCACTGTCACCTGCCACATTTCCCCCTTCCCCAAACAGAACAAAATCAAGACAAAGAGAGCAGTCCCTGCTCTCTTCAGCCTCCAGGAAGGTGCAAGCCACTGCACTGACCCTGGGAGGTCCCCAAGTCACCAGGGCCGTCTGGGCCCGTCCCCCTGCGGTCAGAGCTGGGGGCTGCAGGTCCGGCACCGGCTCGCTTCTCCATGGCGTGGCCAAGCCTGCTGAAGCCCGCGTGCACGTGGATATTGATGTTGGCCTTCCGCGTGCACGGTGGACCATGTAATTGTTTGAGAGCGAGGACTTTGGAGACAGGGACGGGCCGTCTCTGGAGTCTGAAAGGTCCGCTATTCTAGTTTTAGAATACATCCTGCTGCTCTGTCTGCAAGCCTCCTTCCTTGTCGCTGGAATCCAGGGATGCCAAGCCGTGCAGAGCCCCCATCTCACCAGAGCCGACCTCTCACGGTCCAGCACTTGCCTGGCCTTGACGCTGGTGCCCACCGTCACCCACACCCACCCCCCAACCACACCACCTTCGCCATCCGCCACCCACGGCTGGATCAACCTGGCCGTGCATCGGCTCGCGTGGCCGGAGTCTAAGCTCCCAAGGGGCCACTGAGAGCCTGGGAGCTTTCCATGTCACTACTGCAGGGTCCACAGGGTTGTCTCATCCTGGCAGGGCTCCTACTGTGGCTCTCAGACATCCTCTGCCTGTCTCTGCCCACGTCTCCCCGACTGGTTCCAGAGGATGGGGTCACTGAGATCAACCAGACTCACCATGGGGCTGGGAGGGCGGTCAGTGCCCATGGAACAGCTGTTGGGCGAGCTCGCCAAAGGGCCCCAAGGGTTTCATGGAGTCCCTAACGTCCCACACTCACATCGCTCCTGGGTCCCAACAGCCCGAGGACACTGTTAGCTCTTCTCACTGGTCTCTCTGATGCCTCAGAAAACCAGAAAAGACGTGTTCGATACCCATGAGGAAATACCCAGCTGCCCCCCGGGGCCACGGGGGGTGCGGACCAGATGGAGAGCAAACGAATAGGGGGGAAATCGTGGTGACAGTATGATTATCCCCAAATTAATGTTGTACCTAACGGCAAACCTGATTTGGGGGGAAGGTGTGAGTCATAGGCAATTTACATATCTTCTTAAAAGAATAAAATTACAATACAAATATATTTGCTTCTATTGGGTTCAAATGACCTTTTTTTAAAATTCTGATTATGCAGTTGGTCCACGATCAACACGGATTTGAAGCACGTGGGTTCTCTTACACCCAAATCCTTCTCAGTAAATGCAGTCTGGGCTGTAAATGCATTTCCTCTGCCTTGGGATTTTCCTACCAACATTTTCTTTCCTGCAGCTCCCATGTGATAAGCACACAGTCTGTCACGCACAGAACACACCGCCTGTGAGTCAGTCGACGTTTGATCAGTACGCCTTCCGGACAACTGCGAACTATTAGGAGTTCGGTTCCGAGGGCCTCCAGAGGTAAATGTGGCTATTAGGCTACACCGGGGGTGAGGTCAGGGCCCCTTACCCCTGCGTCGTTCAAGAGTCAAAGACACAAAAATCAGAAAGTGCTGACAATTCAAAAGTGGGAGTTAAAATCTCCCTTGGTTAGCCCCACCCGAGGGCAGTGTTTCCATTATCAGTTTATGGTGGGGCCACCCGGCATGTGGTTACATCCAAGGGCTCAAAAAACCAGCACAAGACAGAAAGGAGGGAGAGACTCCAGGGTGTGGGTATTCAAACCCCCCATCCCTGGAGCGGTTCCATGGGAGCCCCAGTCTGCACCAGCCTCTGAGGTCCCCACCCCCCTCTGGCCCCCCCATCACTTCCATGAAAGGGGACAAGAGTCACGGCTTCTCCGAGGTCAAGGCCAGTGGCCCCCATGTGCCTCCCCAAAAGCTGCCCGGTCCTCTTGGTGTAAGCGAAGCTTTAGTGTTTGCCGGTGAGGGAGGCTATGATTTTCGGTGGGACACATCGAAGTTGTATTAGTGATAGAACAGGGACATGCTATTGGAATATCGCCCGCATGGGTGGTAAAGAAATTCTGGATGCTGTTGGCTGCCATGAGCCCTAGGGAGGGACTGCGGGCAGCACGGGTGCCGGGGGCTGGCCACGGGACCATCACTGCCTCATCAGTGGGCGCTGGCGGCAACAGCAGGTCCCTGCGCTGCTAACGTGTGAACTGGGCCTCCCCCAGGTCTTCAGTAAATTCCGATCTCCAAAGAGCCCGGCAGGACCGTGTGTGGTTCCAGACCCTGTGGCCATCTCCTGGTTTCTTTATGGCCCCCACACCTCCCGTGAGACTTGCCAAACGGCTGATGTCCTAAGTATTGACCTACTTCTCTGAGTCTGTCACCAAACAGGACTTTACTGAGCAGAGCTGTGGTGTCCAGCTGCAGAGAGGAGCCTCCCGGCGCTCAGTGGGCGTGTGGACAGAAGAGCAGGTGCTCGGGTCCCAGGACAGAGAATACGGCCTCCTGCACTCGGCGCCTGGCCTCGGGGCCCCTCCTGGGACGTCTCCAGCTTCCTACCCCCCAGCAGCTGGGGTGCGGGGCGGCGGCGTGGGAGGCCCTCGGGGTGGCGGCGGGGGGCCTGGTTCTGCCCGGCTAGGCCCGAGAGCCCTGGGGGCACACAGGGGTGGTCTCCCTCAGTGGCTCCAGCTCGTGGCACCTCCCTCCCTGCTGCTCCCCGGGCCTGACTCCGGGTCATTAGGGAAAGTGCCTGGACGGTCGCCCTGTAGTTCAGAGGGCATTTAGGGCACTTATCGGGCTGACCCTCAGCCCCCTGCTCCGAGCCCTTCCCAGCTGCGGAGGGAGGGGTCCACGCCCCTAGGAGGAAGCCTGGCTAAGAGGTTAGCGTGTCCATCATGAGCCCCCTGCACTGGCCGCTGATGGAGCCCGTTGGCCGCTGCCCAAGGCCCATCTGGCAGGACCCAAGGACTGACTGCCTCAGGGAGCCCGCCATGGCTCCGGGACAGCGCCTGTGACCCCCTTCTCGGGTGAGGGGGTGAGGAGCTGTGGGGAGCTCCTTGTGCTGGGGGCAGGGGAGAGAGAGGTTGGCGAGGCCGTGTCCGCTGGCTACCAAGAGAGGAGGACACGGATCTGAGGTGGCCCCGGGCACATACCTGTTCGTGTGACATTCACGGTGACACAGAGCAAACCAGTGGAACAAAGGGGTCCTGTGTTCAGAAAAGCCAGGCACCCAGCAGGAGCTCAAGGAAGAGGAAGAGCTGGGACACAAGCACAGCCAACCTTTCCTGCAGGCGGCCCCTTGGCAAACACAGGGCCCTTGGGATGCCCGGCCGCTCCCTGGGGCTCTGAGGTCAAGTGCGGCTCAGCTCCAGCGGGGCACGACCGTCCGCTGCGGCACACGGCCCCATGTGGACGCTGCGGCCAGCCCCCTCCTCCCCAGGAGGGGTTGGCTGTCCTGGGCTTCGCGGGATGGCAGAGACCAGAGGGACACCGGGAGGAAGATGGACAGCCCAGAAGGCGGGGCTTGTGGGGTCGATTCGCAGGGCCCCGGGGCCAGTCAGGTGACAAGGAGATTCAGCGGGGAAAAACCCACCCAGACCGGACGGAGAGCAAAAAGAAGGCAAAGTCTGAACCTCAAACACATATGAAAACAGGTACCCGTGTGGAGCGCGGAAAAGCATTAAAAACGCTAAGTTTGACAAATCTCTGCAAATCTGAGAAAAACCGTACAATTTGATTAGCTCCTGCCTGCACACCCCGTGAAACGGCGGCGTCCCCTGTCTGATAGCCACTGGCCCCGAAGGCCCCTTCCTCAGACACCGACTTCCTCCTGTTTCCCGTAAGAGAAAGACATCAGCCTCGGCCCCAGCGAGGGGCACCAGACCCTCGTCTCACGCCCGCCGGCCGCGGTGCATGGCGCTCGGTCCCATCCGGCACCGACGTGCTCTCTGGGGACCGTGGCCGGCGCGGCACGTCAGCGAGGCCTGACTGAGTCCACCTGCGGCGCTCACCGTCCAAAGAGCGTCGGTGTGGGGAGCACCCGGAGGCTTCCGACAGCGAGGGCTTGCGTGGAAACGGGCCGTCCGTGGGAAGGGAACGCTGTTTCCCGTCGTCTCAGCGCAGGGCGCGGACAAAGCCGCCGCACACTCGGGCCAGGCCGCCTGGAGCTGAGCTTGCCCCTCGTCCGAGACCCATCCGCTCACCTCGGCGCGGTGACCCGCAGCTGACGGTCCTAGGGGGGCGCCAGGGGCACCAGCACGGAGGGCAGTAGGAATCTTCCCAAAAGCCATGACCACCCTGGAAAGCCAGCCATAGCCCTACACACTCAAGTGACCGTCCCGCAGTCCCACTGAGCCCCAGACACTGCAGGCCACTGTCCGTGGTCCTACCGTGGGGCGGCAGTGCGCGCCAGTGGCCGTGGATGACAATTCCCATGCGCCACATGCTAGTGATGCGTACCCTGATGGGGGGGGGGCTACGGCCAGATTTCCTTTGCCCCTCACCCTGCGTCTCACCAGAGCGCCCCTCATGCCCTCGCAGCCCCTCAGGCGCCCCGACTCCCAGTGCCCCTTGCACCCTTTGCCCAGTGTGTGGAGACGGGCTGTCCGAGGGAAGGGCCTAGTCCCTCGGTCCCCGTGGGCCGGGCATCATACAGAAGCATCGCATGTGCACATGCTGTAAGCCTGTTCCTCTGCTCTGGTTGCCTTTAACCCCCATTTGTATTTTTATGGCGTTTCTTGTGACCCCAGGACCCACTTCCATGTCATAACGGTACTAGCTCAACTTTTCTTTTCGGGTCGCCAAAGCCTTGCTTTCCATAATTACACCTCGCCATCTGCCTGGAACCGTGTGCACGTGTGTGAGTGTGTGTGGTGTGAGGCAGGGACATCGGCTTCCAGACCTCGTCCCCACAGGCGAGCTCCATCCAGCCCCGCCCCCGTACGGACGTTCTCGCTGCATTTCAGACCCCACTCAGGTCTGGTCCTCAGCTGTCTCCTCGATTTTCAGGGTCCGTCGGGGCAGCCCAGCGACAACACACCACTCTCCTCGAAGCTGCGGCCCCTCCCAGGGGGGCTGAGACCGGCCAGAGCAGGGGCTCCCTCTGCTCACTGCTCGAGCGTCTCCTGAGCCCCAGTCTGAGCTCCTATCGCCTCCTCATCCCGATGCTGTTTAATTGCTTTTCTCGTTTTTCTCATTTTTCTCACCAGTCTGGCTGACAGTTTGTGGTCATGCACTGTTCCCAAACCGCCAGCTTAACCGCTGTTGGTTTTCCCCCATTTAAAAAATATTCTCGTTCCATTCTTTATAGCGTCTTGGTGTCTCGTTTCTCTAGGCTGCTGGTGTTATTCCTGATTTAGAGACGCAGCTCACGCGTTTTCGTCATTCCGCGGCTGTTTGAGAAAGGCAGGCGGCGCCCGGGGGGCTTCCCGTGGTTGCCCACCGATGCCTTCTCAGAGTTCGGAGGCTGGGAGCCCAGGACCGCGACGCCCGTGGATCCGGGGTCTCCTCCCTGGCCGAGGTCTTCTCGCCGTGTCCTCACCTGCTGGAAGGGGTGAGGCGGGGCTCTGGGTGTCTCGGCAAGGTCAGGACAAGGTCAGGAACCCTGTCTGTGGGGGCCCCGCCCTCAGGACCTACTCACCCCGAAACCCCACCTCCTCGCCCGGTCTCGCTGGGACTAGGAACCCAGCGGAGGAACCCACGGGGCCGCACGCATCCCGGTCTCAGCGTGCTCTCGGGACGCCTGGCTGTTTGCAGCGCCGTTGCAAGTCCTGTATTTTCCCCGCGATTTCCTCCTCGAAGCACGAGCCGGGGGAGGACTGGGCCGCGGATCGCCTTCGCGTACCACCCTGCTCGCCGGCTCCATTCTCGCAGCTTTGCGGCCGGAAAGGGGGGCCCCTGGTATTCCCCACGTTACCTGGGACGTGGGCCATTTTCCTGACTCTTCTGGGCGCGTTTTAACAGAAAGGAAGTCTTCAGTGGCCAGGCAGGGTCTTCGGACGCACGGATGTTGTCCTTCTGGTCTGGCGTCTTCTGCGTTGCTCTGCGCTTTTACACCTGGGACCTCTGCGCCTGGTGCTGCCTTATCGTCTCCCACTGGGACCGTGGGTTCGCCAAGAGCCCCAGGTTCTTCCCGCTGCTTTCACTGCCTGCATTTCGACACGGCCGGCTTTCCATTTCTTGACTGTTCTGCCTTCTTGCTAGACTGCTCCCTGCGCTGTGTTTATATTGGTCCCTTTTTGTCCCTACGCAGTGCTTCTGACCTCACGTTGCGTTTGGTCCGGGCGCCTGGGGGGCTCAGTGGGTGAGCCTCTGCCTCCGGCTGAGGTCGTGGTCGCAGGGTCTTGGGATCGAGCCCAGCCTTGGGCTCCCTGCTCAGCGGGGAGCCTGCTTCCCCCCTCCCTCTGCTGCTTCCTCGGCCCGCGCGCTCGCTCTCTCTCTCTCTCTCTGAAATAAATAAATAAAATCTTTTTAAATAATTGTGTTAGGTCTGCCCTGTTCTGCCGTGATGTGTGGGGAATCAGAGAGGACGTCGTCCGATCGCAGGCAGCTGGTCTCCCTCTCTCTGTAGGCAGGTTCTCTCCCATCCTGATACCACATGTGCATGAGCACAATGTCGTGTGTGCGCATGTGCCCGTGATGTCGTGTGTGCACACGTGCTCTGATGTCGTGTGTACACATGTGCGTGCGATGTGCGTGATGTCATGTGTGCACGTGTGCTGTGATGTCATGTGTGCACGTGTGTGTGATGCCGTGTGTGCGGTCGTGTGTGCACGTGTGATGTCATGTGTGCATGTGTACTTGTGTCATGTGTGCATGTTGCGTGTGGTGTCATGTGTGCATGTGTGCACGTGTGTGGGTGCGTGTGGTGCCACATGTGTGTTACTACACACCTATCTCCGCCCATCGCGGTTCTCCCCTTCTACTGCGGATCGATTCTGCTGTGTACACACAGCAGACAGGCTACGTCAAGCTGCCTGCTTGGCCGGTGTAGATGAACTCCTTAAATTCACGAGGTAAGTCCCTTCTCGATGCTGAATTCAAGGTTAGGGAGCCTGCCCGGAATGCAGGAGGGTCAGTGAGACCAAGCCCACGGCCCCCTGGTCCAACCTGCACCCTCTCTCTGGCGGCCAGCACGTCGGCCCCGCCGGTGGGGATGGAGGCGGCACGTCCTGCCAATTCGTGCGATCCCTGACGGCCTCCCTCACAGAGCGCCCCCGCCCCCGGCACTCAGACTCGCTTCCCTCCCAGGTAAGATCTGCAACTCTGTCCTCTGGCCAGTGGCCCTTCTCTGATGGTCCGTGGCGGTTAACAAGATTTGTTTGGTCCGACAATAATGACATTTTATCCGCTCCACTGCAGAACTGGCCGCCGTTTATGGCCGGGAGGGGAGTGGCCGGCTGTCTGTGCCAGGTCTCCTGGGGGCCCAGGGCCGAGGGGTATAAAGGCAGCTGTGTGAAGAGTGGGCACAGCCTGTTTGAGCCCCAGCGAGCGACCTGCTGGCAGCCGTGAGCCCAGACGGAGAGATGACGACCCTGCTGCTGACGGTTGGGCTCAGCCTTACTGCTGTCCTGCGGGCCCAGGACCCCCCAGCCTCAGAAGAGGACCCCGTAGATGTGAGGCTCAGATGGGGCAGGGGTGCTGGAGGGGGCTCAGGGAAAGGGGAGACGTTGTAGGCTCAGGCACTTACCCCTGTCCCTGAGGGAATGGTCAGAGCAAAAGGGGTCTGTGCCAGATGGGCCCCAGGGGACAGGGGGCCCTGGAGAAGGCTGGCCGCAGGCGGGTCTGGCAAGGGCACTGAGCATTTGCTGGGGAGGGTGGTGGGCTGAGAAATCCTCGTGCCTCCAGCGCTGGGGGGGTGGGGAGAGCCTGGGGCTGCAGAGCAGGAGGGGGACCCTGGAGGGGGTCGGCCTGAGCCCTGAGGAAAGTGAACCTTCTCCAGGTGTCAGGGAAATGGTACCTGAAGGCCATGACCGCAGACCAGGACCTGCCCGAGATTAAACCCGAGTCAGTGACTCCCATGATGCTCACAGTCCTGGACGGGGGTGACCTGGAAGCCAAGATCACCATGCTGTAAGTGTCAGCAGCCTGGGGGCCTGTGACCGCCCCCAGCAACCCCCCCTCCCCACATACCGGAGAGCCAGCGTCTGGGTGGGACAAGCAGTGCACGCTGGTGCCCTCGTAATCCCGCCTCACACTCAGCACTGGGCAGCGTTGGGGGACCATGCCATGGGGCTGCCTCACTGGCGGGGCCACGGATTAGCGGGGAAGCCCCGGAGGGCCAGAGTGGCTAATTGGGGGTGCGATGGCCCCGTCTCCTCCCCTGGGGGAGCCCTGGGGACTTGCCCCACGTGGCATATGGGTCCAGCAGGGACTTAGGGCAGGAGATGCCTGTGGCTCTGTTTCAGACCCAGGACATCACAGGGCGTTGTCCTAGGGCTGCTGGAGGCAGGAGGGGCACCCCAGGGCAGCACCCCGCGTGGCCCCTGTGTTCTAGGACAAACGGTCAGTGCCAGGACATGGAAGTGGTCCTGCAGAAAACTTCCGAGCCCGGCAGATTCACGGCCTGTGAGTCCTGGAGGTCGGCCAGCCCCCCTCCCCCAACGGGCAGAGCGGGCTTCCAGCCTGAGAAGTCTGCTCCTATCTGACCCCTTAAACCTACTGTCTCCTCTCATGAGCCAAACTGCCCTACAGACACGGACGGGCCCCAGTTCTAGGGGCACATTTGTCTCCAGGAGGGACGGGACTGTCCAGGGACTTCCGGTGACAGCTGTGCCCATGTCAGGGGCCAAGAGCACAGTCATGTTTGGAGGTCGGGGGGCTGAGCGCCCCGTGCCCCAAGCTCTTCAGAACCCACAGCCCAAGACTCCTCTGGGACCCAGGGGTGGGGTGTGGGGTGCAGGGACTCGGGGCAGGGTGGGGAGCCCAAGAGAGCGCGTGGGGGCTGGGCGGTCTGCCAAGCCGAGCCTGGGTGAGCGCGGGTTCTTTCTGGAGAATCCTGTGGCTCCTCCCGGACGTGTGCTGCTGTCCTCCCACAGACAACGGCAAGCGTGTCGTGTACATCCTACCATCGCCGGTGAAGGACCACTATGTCCTTTACTGTAGCAGCGAGTTCCACGGGAAGCAGGTCCAGATGGCCAAGCTCGTGGGTAAGGGTCACACATCCCTGCAGACGCTCTCCCTCCAGCTGCCCTCATTCCCACTGCTGGGCCTCAGGACCTGGTGCACAGCCCAGGTCCCTGTGGTGGGAGCCCAGCGGGAGCAGAGAGCTGCTGTGGGCATGGGGACTCCCGTGTCAGGGATTGGCCGTGCCGTGCCTGGGGCAGCGGGCAGGGGGGGGGGGGTGGGCAGCTCCACCTCCTCCCTGGGGGCCCAGACCTCCAAGTGCATGGGGTCCCGCCTGGGAAGGGAACGCCTCTGGGGCAGGGCAGGACCGCAGCTGCTCTCCTCCAGGGACAAGTCCAGGAGTGTTCCTCCCGGGCCGCCGCGCGGGCTCCCGCTTGATGCCCACAGCGGCCCGGCTCCCCTCCCAGCCCAGGGCCCTGGGTGCAACCCCCACGGGGGTGCGCGGGGTCCCGCCCAGGCTGCAGTGGAGATGCCTCCCGGGCGTGCCCCTCAGCCTCCTGTCTCCTGGTTCCCCCGACAGGAAGGGACCCCAAGAACAACCAGGAGGCCCTGGAGAATTTTCAGAAGTTCGTAAAAGCCAAAGGACTCAACCAGGACATCTTGGAACCCACACAGAAGGGTAGGAAGGAAGCCCGGCCGGTCCCGCCCAGTTGCCCCCACCTCCCCCAACAGTGGGGCCGTGGCAGACGCTTTCGGAGCACACACTGCATCTGACTGTGGCTTTGCTCTCTCCGGGGCTGGTGGACGCGCTGGCTGGTGAGGGCCCTGGGGTGCTGGTGGGCTCCCTGGGATCTCCTGGGTCACGTGTGTCTCCTTGTTCCCACAGAAACTTGCTCTTCAAGAGGAGACTAGGGTAAGTGGACAGTTGCCGGGGACCCATGCGAAAATGGCCTTGGAGCCCGTGGGATCTCAGGAGGCACGTGGTCTGCCCCCAACCCTGGGTCCCACCTGGGCCAGACAGACACAGCCACCAGCCCAGGGGGCATCGCCTGCAGACTCCGCTTCCTAGAGCAGCCCCCAACCCCGGCAGCTGGAAAACCCCTTCTGGGCGGTTGCGCCACGGGGCGATGTGCAGCCGGGCAACGGGCCTCCCGACAGGCCCTAGGGTGTGAAATCCCTCCTCGTCCCAAAACGGTCGTTGTGACTCTGCTCACACGATGAGTCCCTTCAAAGATCCAGAAATACGACGTCCGTGTGTGGGATTCTGTGCATCTCCTGGGTCCTTCCCTGGCTGTGTGTCAGGAGTTTTGGGGAACCCCCAGTTGCTGTCAGAGCCGGAATCGAGAACCGCATCCCGGCTCCTCCTCTGCCCCTCCCCCGGGAGGGCAGTCACCTTGTCACGGGCTCACACCCCGGCTGAGAGCCTCGGGGAGGCCCATGGGAAGCTTCTCCGTCCTCTGCTCAGATGCTCTGCAGCCCCCGCGAGCCAGCCTCACCGACACCCCTCCTTCCCAGGGCAGGAGGCACAACCATCCACTCCACGGCAACCCCGGGACAGCAGCCCCAGGACCCTCTGTCCTGCAGGACATGGAAGGAACCACCCCCCGGGGGACGGGGAACCTGGGCCCGCTCGACCCCTCCTGCCAGCCCCGCTCCTGTGTCCACATAAAGGGTTTCTGCAGTCCCTGGTGGCTCTGTCTGTGGGGTCCCTCGGGTGGGCAAGCCAGGGCGGGAGGAGGCGAGGACCCACCGATGTCCTGGTTCTCGGTGGCGGGGCCGCGAGTGGCCGGAGGGGGGTGGCTGCGGCTCTGCCGGGGGGTCCCATGGGGGCTTTCTGCAGGACTGACCCCCACGCAGCTCAGGTTCTGGGTGGTTCTGTGCTTGGGGGAGAGGCCTGATCCACAGAGCTACCCAAGTAAGGCTTGTGAGGCTTGCAAAAGGGAAGCCTCAGCTCAGGTCGGGGTTTGCAGAGTCCCCTGGGCCCTTGGCATTGGTCCTGTATCCGAGCAGCCTGCACGGGGCAGCAGGGAGGTGGGAGGGGACCAGCAGCTCAGATCAGGGTATGGCTGGGGTCTGGGCCGTGTTGGGGCCAAGGAAGCCGGGCCCTGCTTCTTAGTCCCATCCGTCGGAGCCCCCGCCCTCCCTGGTGCTGCTCGAAGCTGGCCGCGCGTGTCCGGGCAGGTTTGGGAAGACGAGTTACACCCCCGGGGCAGAAGAACCACAGGAATCTGTTCAGACGCCTTTGCGGGTTCCCGGTGTTTTCTAAGACTCAATCTCCAATGGCCCAACACGACACAGTGAGACACAGTGACACTTGGAGATGAGAGGGAGAGCTCCTGGCTACGAGGCTCTGAACATGGAGGGCTGTTGGGCAGGACCAGGCAGGGGCCGCACCGGGGACGGGGTACCAGGGGCTGGTGATGTCCACATAACGCACGTGCAGTGGGGTGAGCTGGCGTGCCCGGGCTCCCTGTGTGGACTGGCTGCTGACACAACCTGGGGGGCCCTGGGGTAATTAGGCTACGCAGCACCCGAGGGCCTCCTTGGAGCAGACACTCCCGACACCCAGTCAGGGTCCAGCCGCCCGGCTCCCAGGTCACCTGTGACAGGTGCACGGACACCCAATCCAGGCTCCGAGGTCACCTGTGGTGGTGCACAGGTTTCAGGGCAATGTTTCCACTTCATGGCTCCTGTGGGGCCACGGGAGACAGCTCAGAGCTTGGAGGGCAGTTGGGGTATGGGGTGTTCAGCTTTCCATCAGTGAGGGCACTGAATGGACACGAATGCCAGTGCACTGTCCTTCCGGGCAAGCATCACCGCACTTCCGTGGTGGCTCACAGAGTCTCTCTGGACCAGCCTGGGGCTCAGTTGTGTCAAAGCCCCCGACTCAGTCTCTCCACTTCCTCCCGCATCCTGGGCAACACCAGACAGACTACCGGGACCCAGTCCCTTGTCCCAGGCCCTCGTCCCAGGGTGTCTGGGGAGAACATAAGTTTAGATGTCCCTCGTAAGACTCCATGTTCCCCTGGTAGCCCGGCTGTCCCAGCGGGCGCCGTGAGGACAAAGGGCGTGCTTCCGAACACAGCTCCTCGCCAAGGCTCGGGCTTGGAAGGACGTCCACTCACAGAGAGTGACAGGTGTGTCAGGCTCCAGCACGTGGCCCCAAACCTACGCCCTCAGACTGGCCAGGCCGACGGGGCCAACTCTGCCTGGGCTCAGCCAGGCACATGGCGTCACCTCCATGGGACCTTCCCTGAGCTGGGATCCGACCAGAGCCTCCCTCAGCACCGCCAGAGCCTTGCCAAGACCCCTGAGCTCTGTCCTGGGGGCAGCAGGGCTGGGACTGCTTTCTGGGGGTTGAGGGACATTTTGGAAGTGGTGGTGTCCCTCAGGCTGGTGGTGAAGAAAGAAAAAAACACATGGCCAGGTCTCGGGGCTTCTGAGAGACCAGGGGATCCACAGGGACCCCCCCACCCAGAGCCACCACCCATTCCAACCACCCTCCCATCCATCTGTGGCTCACTCAGCATCTCGGCGGAGCTGTCTGGGGCCACAGCACGCGGGCTCTCCCAAAATGCAGAAACCTTCCGGCCATGGGCGTCCCTTCTCTCCGACTCCCCGTGGGGGCCCGCTGGCCAAACAGAGGCGCCGTAGAGGGGCCAAGAGGGGAAAGCAGAGCTTCCTGTTCCCCTATCTGCCCCCCACTCCTGGGCCCTGACCCCTCCCGGACGCGGCCCGGCCCGGCGCCCCCAACCCGCCGCCCCCAACCCGCCGCATGCCCCCATCCCAGCGTTTTCACTTTGGCCTCTCTCCAGGTAAGGTAGCGGCTGTGTGAGTCCGGGCGGGCTCCTGCTTTCTTTCCAGCCTTTACGGACGGCAGCCCGCCGGCTTCTGCCCCCGGGGGTCCCTGATGAGCGCCGATGCCTACCTGACCTCTGTCCCCGTGTGCCGCGTACCACGTCTCTCTGACAGTCTCCGGTTTCTCTGCACGTTTGGTCCCTCTCTCTAAAAAAGTAAATAAATAAAATCTACAGAAAAGGAGCGTATGGACTTTACCCTTTTAAACAGGCATTTACCGGGGCGCCCGGGTGGCTCAGTGGGTTAAGCCTCTGCCTTCGGCTCAGGTCATGATCCCGGGATCCTGGGATCGAGCCCCACATCGGGCTCTCTGCTCTGCGGGGAGCCTGCCTCCCCCTCTTTATTCTGCCTGCCTCTCTGCCTGCTTGTGATCTCTGTCTGTCAGGTAAATAAAATCTTAAAAAAATAAATAAATAGGCATTTACCTCGTCTGGAGCCCAGCTTCACCCTGAGGTCCCTGCGGGGCGGCTCCACGTCCGTCCTGCGGGCTCATGTTTCAGGGTGAGCCCCAGACTCGGACCGTCCCCCAGATTTGGGGCCCTGACTCCCTGGCTCCTTTCTTTCCAGGATTTGTCCCTTCCCTTTCTGGCGGCCACGATGGCCCTGTCCCGTCCCCTGGTTCTCAAGCCGGGAGGGGCACGGCGTTTCTGTGGGAGACCAGGCCTGCCTTCGGGACAGAAGCAGCGTGACCTTCCTCCCGGTGCTGACCGACCTCCCCCGGAGCGCTGTTTCCACACTTTGCCCAGCGTTAACCCCGCACCCCCGGGGTTACAGCTGGAGGCGGAGCGCCGGCAGCTGGTAAAGGACCAGCACTGACAATCCCAACAGAAGAGGACGTGAGGACTGAGAAAGGGCCACTGTCCCCAAACCCTTGCGGGGCCCTCGGAGTGCACGTCGGTGCCAGCTGGGAAATTTGACCCGGCTTTATGAGGCGAAGACAGAATGTGGGCGTCCCAGGTGGGGTTCCTGGGGCGTGCACTCCGCTCATCCCCCCCCAGTTTGGCGGGGGTCGGTGGAGGTCTAGCCCAGGGCACAAGTGGCCAGCAGTCCTGCAGAGCCCCGGCTGCTTGGGGTGTGCTCCTGCCCCCAGGAGAGCCCAGCGGGGACTCAGAGGGACTCGTGGTCAGGCAAGATGCCTGGGGCCCCGCATCACTGCGTCACTGCCTCTCCCCCACGCCTCACACACTCAGATAACCCAGCCCCAGGTCTCCGTTCCCCTCTCTCGGCTCCAGGCTGACACTGGTCCTGGCGAGCTGGGGGACTTGCTGCCGCTGGGTAGAGCAGAAGGGAGCACCTGAGGACCTGGGGCTCCCGGGGGCTCCCCTGCTGGCGCCGCCCTACCCGGGAACAGCCATGACGAAAGCCTCAGACCCAAGCACTTGGGACCCCCAGAGACCAGCGTAGGGATGGCCCCTCTGGCAAGTGGCCTAGAGAATGATGGGAACCCAGAATGAAGCCGGTTCCTGGGAAGCCATTGTCACCGCAAGGCCTGACGCTTGACCGTGCCCTCCCACGTGGGATCCAAGTGCAGGCCTGTGGGCGGAGGGCGGGCCAGGAGGGAGCCCAGCCCGGCGTCTGCCTCCTCCCCTGCTCCTCTCTCCTTTCCCGGAGACACCTGGCAGCAAGCAAGACACCCAGCAGCCCTCATCCACTGGCAGCTTTCTGGAGAGTTCCACGGGTACCCCAACCCACCAGCCCCAAGCCCGACAAAGGTTTCTCCCCTCCGGCGGAGTCTGCCTCCCACGGTGTCTGCTCCTGGACGCGGTCCCGGGCCTCAGCCCCGGGTGGATCTGCTGGTCCTCTCTGATGTCCGTCCTTTACAGTCCCCGCTCCCTACGTCCAGTTACTAATTCTTTACGTTGAGCTGGGCATGGGCTCTCTCTCCTGAACCCCGACCCACTGACACGGGACCCTTCCCTTCATGCTGAAAGTGGTTCTGGGAGGGATGCCTGGGGGGCTCTGTGGGCGAAATGTCTGCCTCCAGCTCCGGCCATGACCCCAGGTCCTGGAACGCACCCCCGTGTCAGGCTCCTGGCTTAGTGTAGAGCCTGCTTCTCCCTCTCCCACTCCCCCTGCTTGTGCTCACTCTCTCGCTGTGTCTCTCTCTCTCTCAAATACATAAATAAAATCTTTAAATAAGTAAATAAGCAAGAGCAGCTCTGGGATCGCAGCCTCCCTGGACAGCCCGCAGGGCAGGCCTCAGTCCATGTTGGAGGACGCCCCCGGCGGCCCGAGGTGACGTGACAGTCCAGCCTCTGGAGGCCCAGGCAGACGGGCGACTTGCACACAATTCAACGCTGAGGCCGGCCCTCTGAGCCTCTCAGAATCGACACCACACGGCTCCTTGGCCGAGGGTTTCCGGGAGCGGGAAGCCAGGTGCTCCCGCAGGGTAAGAGGGGCTGCTCCTGCTCAGGGAGAGGGGCCACCATCCTCACCTTACACCTGGACCGGGGCTCCCGTCCGCATCCCAACCGTGGGCGTCACGGGCCACTCCTTCGTCATCTCCCCGACTCTCACAGGACAGACCTGGCAAGGTTTGAGTTCCACCCCTGGTGCACTCCCACAGCCCACGGCATTGCGCTGGGGTCCGGAGTCAGGCCCCTGTGTCCTGAGGCTGCTGGAGGACACAGCGACGCTAATGCCCTTACAGAAGATCTCTACTGACCTGAGCCCCGAAGTTCGACGGCGCCTTCCAGAAAGCTGCCATCAGCCGGTCACCTGTCCCACAGGGTCCCCAAAACCTCGCTTCCAGCAGGGGCCGTGTCCCAGCTGTCACCTCGTGCCTCACGCCGCCAGGGCCCTGTCTGCCACCGACAAAGTGGCTTTCCTTGCATTCTGGGCAAACACGAGCACACACACGGGGAAACCACCGCCAGAGTCCTCGCAGCCAGAGGGGCCGCAGGAAGGGCAGCTAGACACGCCGCGCGCTCTGGCCCTGGCAGGGAGGGTGCTGAGGACGCAGGTTCCCAGGCGGGGCTGGGGGCACGTGGTGGTCCTTGTCCGCCTCCACTGGCAGCGTTTTCACATACAGTCCTGCAAACGTCCACTCACGCATAGATTTGCGTAGCCACCAGCGTAGTTGGGATGTAGAGCCGTTCCATGCCCTGACACTACGGGCAAAACCTCCCTCCTGCTGCCTCCCCCGCCCCCCAGCAGCCACTCATCTCTTCTCCAGCGGCTCCGCCTTGTCCAGAAGTCACATAAATGGAATCGGGGTCCCCGTGAAGCTGGCTGCCCTCGCTCTGCAGCCCACCAAGCTGTTGGCTTGGTCTGCTCCTCACTCCGTTGCTGTCATTCCATCGCGTGGAGGGGCCGTGGTTTGTCCCACCTGCTCGAGGGGAAGGCCCCCGGGAGCATAGCTGGCTCTTAGCCATCATGACTAGAACTGCCATACACGTTTGCAGACACGCAGCCCCGTGTGTTCATTCCTGCTACATACAGAGCTGGGAAAGGTCGCCCCGTTGTAGGGGAGTATAGAACCGGATTTGTCAGAGATCGCCGAGCCGCTCCCCAAAGCAGCTGTGGACTGGGGTCCCGCTCGGTGTCACACACTCCAGACGTGAAGCGCGTCTCCTGCACGGCGTGGCTGACCCTGTTCATGGCCAGTGGCTCCGCACCCCAGCTCCAGGGCCCTTTGCCACCCAGATGTTCGCTTCGGGGAAATGTCTGTTCAAGTGTTTTGCTCATTTTTATCGGGTTGTTTGCTTTTTTACTGCTGAGGTTTGAGATTGTTTCAAATGTGTTCTTTTCCAGATTATGAAACTTACAACTCTTTCTCCCAGCATGTAGCTTTTTATTTTTTCTTTCATTCTTTTAACAACTAACTTTGTAGAGCAGAAGTTTTGGGTTTTTATGACCTACAATTCACTGATCTGTCCTTACGCACGATGCTTGGTGTGCTGCATCTAAGAGTGCTTTGCCTGACACCAGCTCCTGAGAATTTCTCTTGAATTATGTTACACTGAGGCCTTTGATCGACGTAGCCACTTTTGTAAAGGAAGGCATGAGGCTTACGTCAAGGCTCCTTTATTTGCGTGTGTATGTTCGATCGTTCCAGAACATTTGTCAAACAATAAACTGGCCCAATTAATTACGTGGCCCCAAGTATGAACTCTCTGTTCTGCTTCACTGACGTGTGTGCCCTTCCCCAACAGCCACATCACACCCACAATTGTAAGCGTGTGCATCAGGTGATGTCCGCCAGGAGGGCTGGGCCCACCGTCCTCCGTGGCCTGCCAGCGTCCCCCAGCGCCCCGGAGTCCCAGAAAACCTCAGCTGGACTATGGACACACGCTGCCTCTCGGGCTCCTTGGTGCCCTTGTGAGGGTTAGTGCCAAAGTCTCTGCAGAGCTGGGACATCAAGGGGTCCAGGGGACCCCTGTCCTCTCTGTGATGTGGTAGGGGCAGGGATCGCACCTGCCCCTGGCAGAAGCTCAGCACACACAGGGAACAGGAGAGCCTTTCTCGAAGCCTGGACCTGCCTCCTGGTCTTGGGCCTAAAAGGGCACTGGGCCCACCCCTTCCCCACCCTGGGGAGGGCTGGGCTGTGCTCCAGAACACCTTCCAGGGGGCAATTACCAGGGTAATTACAAGTGACACGTTCAGTTCCATCACCCAGCAGAGAGCATGTGGGGGAGAGGCCCTGATGCACAAGGACGCCTTCGGAAGGCCCTGAAACACCCCCTGCGGCCCTGGCCTCCTGCTGGGGTCGGCTCTGGACCGCACGACACACACCCCAAGCCCGGGACCTGCCCTGGTCCTGGAAGGAGCACAGGGTCCTTACTCAGAGGTCAGTGGGGGCTCGACCACAGGGTCCAGGCTTTGGTGTCTGGGCCTCTCAGCTGGCTGCGTGTAAGTGGGGCAGTGGGGCTACCACTCAGGGCTGTGGGTCAAACCCCATGAGGGAGGGGAGCACTCAGCAGGTGAGCCTGGGGCCGCTGGAGGAAGGACAGGGCTCCTCGGGGCCCAGCTCCTCCCTGCCCTGCGAGTATGCCTGTGAGCAGGGGGGCCCTGTCCCTGACAGGGGCAGGTGCAACACGTGAGAAGACAAAGACACATGCAGCGTCCCTGCAGAGAGGGGAACACGGCGTGCTGGGCTGGATGGCGATCCCGAAAAGATACGCTCGCCTGGAGCCTGGAGCCTGATTCGGAAACAGGATCTTTGCAGAGGTGATCGACTGTCACAGACCATGAAGTCAGGTCAGCCTGGACCGCGGGCTCTACACCCCAGGGCCGGTACCCAGAGGAGAGAAGAGATGTGGGTCACAGGACAGAAGCCTCAGAACAGAGCAGTGAGCTGGGGCCTCCGGGAGCTGGGAGAGTCAGCAGGGACCCCCGACCCCACTCTGCCCCACTACCTCTTTGGGGCCTCACTGGGGGGTGAACCTCAGTCCAGTGACACCTTGCTCTCAGACTTCTACACACCGAGCCTGGGAGAAACTAAGTTTCTGGGCTCTGAGTACCAAGCCTGGGGTACTTTGTCATAGTAACCCCAGAGGAAGCACAGAGGTGTCCCACAGACCCAGAGGATGGGAGGAAGGCGACATTCCGGTAGCGCATCTGGGGCCTCTCCCCAGGGAGGCATGGTTGCAGTCAAGCGCTGAATCCCAAAACAGGTCCCCTTAGGGGACGATCTAGGGTGCAACGTGCCAGGTCCGGGAACTGCAGCTACGGGGGCCCCCAAGGCGGTGAGGGCAGGCTTGGGCAGACCTTGGGTGGCCCAGGATGAGCCGAGGGGCGACACTGTTGGTTTTTTGTCTGAGGCTCCCATTCCGAGAGCTCTGCCCCGCCCCTGCATTCCATGAGCCTCCTGCTGCAAATCACGCCCCACTGGGAATGTGTGACCCTGGGAACACAGGGGCCTGAGGGCTTAATGAGCTGTTATTCCAAACCCTAGGCCCTCCCTGCCAGTGGGCCATGGGTCACAGGTGTCTGTGCCAAGTCCCTGGGGACCCAGGGCCAGAGTATAAAGGGCGGCCCCGTGAGGAGCCCAAACAGCCTTTCTGAGCCCCAGAGACAACTCATCGGGCAGCCGTGACCGCAGAGCCCTGGAGATGAAGACTCTGCTCCTGGCCACAGCCCTTGGCCTGATCACCACGCAGGCCCAGGACACCCTGTCCTTCCAGGACCCCGATGTGCGGCTCATGTGGGGTGGGCTGGGCTGGGGCAGCAGAGGGTCCATGGTCAGGAGTTAGACCCATTTCCGGGCTCAGCCCCAACCCTCTGCAGGCTATGGTCAGGGAGAGCAGGAAGATTCAGAGCCAAAAGGACCCCTGTCTCGTCGCCAGCACCGTGGGACACCAGACTGGGGCTGGAGCAATGTGCTGGAATTAGGAAGGGACCCAGAGATGTCAGGGGAGCAGGTGTCCCTGAGAGCCTCAGACGTGCTGGTGGTGTCTGGTGGGGTTTGGAGGTGGAATTATGGGGGCACCGGGGCCCGGGAGAGCTGGTCACACGTGCAACATTGCCTACAGAGGACTTGTCTTTCAGATTTCGGGGACGTGGTACATCAGTGCTCTTGTCTCAGAGACGGGCTCCCCAGTGGCCCAGGTGTCCCCCATACTGTTCACGGTGCTGAGCGGTGGGCACGTGCATGCCTCCACTCTGTATCGGTGAGCACGAGCTGGGCCACGCAGGGGCCTCCCTCCCACAGCCTCAGCACCCCCCCAGGGCCCACCTGTCTGGCCACAGGTGTAGGGTGACACCAAACACCCACCGAGCCCTGGAGGTAGAAGGGCCCCGGGCAGAGTTGGGGTCCCCTGTACTGCTCCAAGGTCGGGACGTGGAAGTGGACACTAAGCCCTCGGCCAGCGGACGTCTGTCCCCTCCTCCAGGATCAACAATCAGTGCCATGAAGTGGAAGTCACCCTGGAGAAAACCGACACACCCGGCAAATACAGAGCCTGTGCGTCCCCGGTGCTCGGGGGGGCGATGGGCGGTGCCCCCCAAGAACCAGAGCGTCCCGCTCCCCAGGCAGACTTCCCGCCCTGCCCCCACGGCCCGGTCAGGTCAGGTCCTGGGGGCCGTGGTGCTGGGGACCCCAGTCTTGGGGCTCAGGTCAAGAGGGGAACCTGGGGATGGGCGAGGGGACCCCAGGGGGTGGCCGTCAGGGGGCCTCTGTCGGGATCAGTATGGTCACGTGCCCCCTCTGTGGCCCCCTGCAGTTGGAGGCAGGAGTTACCTGCAGGTAGAGGAGGCTCCGGTGCGGGACTACCTCATGTTTTACTGCGAGGGACAGCGTGAGAGGAGGAGATTCAGAACAGCCAAGCTCGTGGGTGAGGTTCCTGCCGCTGCCACGTGCACCCTCCCGTGTCCTCCCCGGGTCCGCGCCGGACACCGCGGGCTCACCTGCTCTCCTCACTGCAGGCAGACATCCCGACGTGAACCCAGCAGCTCTGGCAGCACTTAAGAAATTCACGCAGCACAAGGGCCTGCCACTGAAGGACATCCACACGCCTGAGCAGAGGGGTGAGAGGATGGCTCTGCCATGTCCCCACGTGCCCCTCTCAGGTCCCCTCCTTCCCTGGGGGAGAGACCAGTGCAGCGACATGTCTCAGACACCAGGGGCCCCTCTGGGTCTTCATGGCCGAGTGTGAGCCACGACAGTGATGGGGGCTGGGCCCTTGTCTGGGGGGTCTCATCATTCGGGCTCTTTCTTCGTTTCTGCAGAAAGATGCATTCCCACACCTTCCCACACGTGATTAGCATGAGTGACCCTGGAGGAAAGTCGGGATCCCCGGGGGCGCCCCAACATGCAGGCGGGAGGGACCCCGAGGGCCCCCAGAGCCTTCCCCAGAGCCACCGGGCCATCCCGAGTCCAGTGCGCGTGATGTCCCTGCCGGCCCCTCCCCAGGCCCCAACTGCTCAGCCCACTTCCCTTGCCCTGTGAGCATCTGCCACCAGGACCTCTGTCACGCGGCTCGTTAATATGGAGCTGGAGGTGTCCTGAGGTGCCCGAGGCCCCCAGATCTGCTGTGAGCACAGCCCAGATGACAACAAAGTGGGGGTCCTTCTGGGGTCCCACGACAGCCCGCCCCACAGTCACTCCTCGGGGGCATCTCCCTCACGTGCACAGAGCTGTGGTTGGGGGCAGATGGAGAAGGACCTTCTTCCTCTGCTCAGATGCTCTGCAGCCCCCGTGAGCCCACCCCTGCACCCTGTATGGCAGCCCACGCCCCCCGCCCTCACCGACACCCCTCCTTCAGGGCAGGAGGCACAACCATCCACTCCACGGCAGCCCTGGGACAGCAGTCCCAGGACCCTCCGTCCTGCAGCACGTGGAAGGAACCACCCCCCGGGGGACCCGGGCCTGCTCCACCCCTCCTGCCAGCCCCGCTCCTCGCTCCCTGGCCCTCTGCCCTGCTCCTGTGTCCACATAAAGGGTTTCTGCAGTCCCTGGTGGCTCTGACTATCTGGGGGGTCCCTTGGGTGGGCAAGCCAGGGTGGGAGGAGGCAAGGACCCACCGATGTCCTGGTTCTCGGTGGCGGGGCCGCGGTCCAGCAGGCGGAGGGGGGTGGCTGCGGCTCTGCCGGTGCGGGGGGCGGTTCCCGTGGGGGCCTTTCTGCAGGACTGACCCCCACGCAGCTCAGGTTCTGGGTGGTTCTGTGGTCGGGGAGAGGGATGTGAGGATGACAGGTTCAGACCAGAGGTGGGGACCCATAGAGGTTGGGCTCACCGGGTCCATTTCCCCACGGGCTGGAGGCCGTGGCAGAGGCGAGGGCACAGGCAGAACGCCAGGCTTCCCGGGGCCCACTGGGATGCAGACAGCAGGACACCGGAACCTCAGCCGGGGCGCCACTCTGCTCCTGCCCGCTCCCTCCAGGCCCAGGGAGGGGGCACAGCAGGAGGAACTTGCTTTCACATTCGGGTTCCGAACACAGCAGTTTTCCGAAATCACTGGCACCGGCAGCTTTGCAGTGAATAGCTTGACCCACAGCCCGTGGGGTCTCCCCTGGGGTGGGAACGGCAGACCGGGCCAGCGCCCCTGCAGTTTCCCAGATCACAGGTGTCCCTGGGCCTCTCCCGGACACAGCAGGCCCCCAAGGCAGACAGCAGGGCCCAGGCAGGAGACAAGGGGCAAGGGGTCCCTGCTGCAGAGCAAGACCCCTGCCGGTCCAGGGGGCGGAATGAGACTGGCAGGCCTTGGCCTTGGCATTGCATGTCTGGCTTTCTGTAGCGACAACGCTCCCTAGCCCACTTCCTTGCAGAAGCGTGAGGCCATCGGCTGGGTCCCCCACAGGGAGACCACAGGCATGCTGTCCCATCCACGGTCCCCTGTCCTGGGAGCCCAGGCTCCATTTGTCTACCTGGTGCCTGTAAGTAGCTGGTGCCCTCCCGCAGAGCTGCCCCAAGGGCCAGAGAAGGGGGTCCAGGGTCCTTAGCGGTCTGGGGCTGAAACTCAGGGCGTGGGTGCTAGGATCAGGCAAGTGACAGTCCCGGGCAGATCAGCCCCAGGAGGAGGACAAGCGGGCAGAGCTGCGGGGGGTCCTGGGGCCCAGCTCTGGGCTTCTGCAGAGCCTGTTTTGGGGTCATCTCCCCAGTGGGGAGGCGGCAGAGGCTGTGGTAGAGTCACTTACCTGGCTGGACAGCCCAGCCCAGCCCAGTTCCTGCCCCGGCACCGTCCCCTCCCAATGACCCCAGCCCTGCCTGAAGGCCGGCCAGATGCTGGCTCTGTGCTGCTCAGTGGTTCGCGAGGAGGCCTGGACCCAGGAGGCCCAAGTGTCCCGGGGAGGACAGTCACTGGCCAGGTGGGGCAGGAGCCAGATTCCACCTCCATGGAGGCCCAGGAAGCCCTCCCCTCCCGCCCTGGCAGGCGCTTTGCTCACAGGGACTGGTCCGAGCAAAGTCTGCCACGCACGCTCAGCCTGCACCGACGTCCACACTCTGTTCCGGAAGCGTCTCCATCGCTACCCCGTGCTCCGTGTCTCCAGTCCAGCCAGGCGGACTCCTCCCTCCATCCTTTATTGAGGTGTAACAAAACGAAACACATCGTAAAACACATGCAACGACGCACAGACCGTCCGCTCAAAGGGAACCATTCGGAGGCACCTGGCCATTCCCAGTGCTGGGCAGGCCGCACTCTCTCTGGTCACAAAGTGGGTTCATCCCCCCAGAGGAGACCCTCCCCCAACCCCCAGCCCGTCAAAGCCCGATCTGCGCTGTCTGGGAATCCGCCGGCTGCTGAGTCTCGTAGGCGGGGGTCACGCCAGGCGCTCCTTGCGTCCGGCCTCTCTCAGCTCACTGTTCTGTTTCCAAGGCCCTCCACGCCACGGCGGGCCCCCTGGCTTCTCCCCACGCCCCCTTGTCTGGAGCACGGCGGGTCCCCCCGGCAGGAGCCGAGCTGCTGACAGTGGCTCCGGCAGAACACCCGTGCCGGCGCCCTGGGGTGCCTCACACCCAGGGCCTCCCCGTCCCCTGACTGTGGCCCTTCCTCCATCGGCAAGGGGAGTCCAGGGGGGCCCCCCGCGTGTGGGCCCCTCGGCTGTGCCCCCATCCTCACATCTGCCACTTCCAGGACTGTGCACACACTGGGCCCCCCTGGGGCGAAGAGAGGGAAGAGAGGCCGGGCAGGAGGACCTGGGGCCCACGCCCTTCTCTTCCTGGCCCATCAAGGTGCGGGGCAGGCCCTGCAGAGGTGGGGTCCCGGGGGCTGGGAACAGGGCTTAGCAGGGCAGAGTCCAGTGTGGGACAGTGACGGTGACGATGATGGCCAAGTCCTGGGGACGGACGGAGGGGACGGTGCCCAGCAGTGGGAGCGTGCTGACGCCCCGGGACGGCGCACTTGGAAACAGTGAAGACGGCCACGTTACATCGCGTGTCTGTTCCCACAATAAACAATTTTCGAAAACGATTCCACGGATAATTTTTTAATGGGAAAACCTTATTATGGGTTTTCTTAGACAAAGTCGTAAACCTTCATTTATTCGAGTCGTCTGTGGGTCCCCTGCGCATGTGTTTTAAAGTCCCTGATGAAGTTCCTGGACTTGTTTTGTTTTCTTGCTGTTTTATCATCTTGTTACTCTTCCCAGCAAAGCCTCGGCTTTCCTGGCGACGTGTAACCGTCTGATGCCGGAGCGGGGCTGGCCGGGAAGGATTTTGCCTCTGCCCTCGCAGCTGGCTGCGCGGCTCACAGGGGCTGCTGCGTGCCCGGGCTCCTCGGGCTTTCTGCACCCACGGTCGAGTCCTCTGCCTGCCGCGGTCACCCTGCTTCCCTGCCGCCAGCCTGTAAGCTGCTGTTCCGTCCTCTCGTCTGATCGTAGGAAGCAGCGTGACTGGCTCGGTGGCAACGGTTTTAGTGGGCGAGCTTGCGCAGCGTCTGGGACTTGGGCCCTCCGTCCACGGAAGCCACGGGCCGTGCCTCCCCTGCCCCCCCCCCAGCTCCTCCCCACCACACCGGACGCTCGCCTGCCTGCAGCCTCTGCTCTTTTCCTAGAGGGACGACTAGGCCATCCCAGCAGCTGGTGCCAAAACGGCATTCGGTGAAAAGCTGCACCGCCCACACCCGCAGCCCTGCGCCTCTCAGGAAACTACAAACAGGAAGTTTCCTTAACCTTGCAGGGCAGACACAGCGGCGGGGAACAGGGACACGCAGCCGGGGCGGGATCCGCGGCTGTGCGGGCGGCCGGTATGGGGGAGCAGGGAAAGGGTTTGGAGCCGCCAGAGCTTGGGAACCCCGGAGTAAGACGTGACGACCCTGGGGGGCTTGAAGCCATTTTGATCTGGGGACCCCACCCTCCCAGTGCACACTCACCAGGTTGTCACCTTTGAGAGTGATCATGGGTTGGTTTTGTTTCTGGTTTTGTTTTAATGCGGAAACTCACGTGTGCAGAGACGAGGGGACGGCTGATGGCCCCCCTTGGACTGTGCCCTCCAGGGACCTGTCACTTTCCTTCTGTCGTTGGTGGAATGTTCTGGAGCCCCACCCCTCCCTGGCCTCTGTAACGAGGAGAACGGCTCCGCTGCTGGGCTGGCATTTTAAACGAGGCGATGGGCCACAAGCACCCCTCTCACAGCTCTGGGGACCATCTCCCACCCGGGCCTGATGGGTCCGTCCCTGCCTCAGTGGGTCTGAGAAGTTCTCCAGGAGATTTCAGTGAACCTCTAGGTTCCTAAGTAATGGGGACCGTCGAGTTCATCCCTCTGGTTCCTGGAGAAGGTGAACGGGAGCATGTCTGCATTTGAATCCCCTTTCCTGCAGCTGAGTGGGGGAAGGGGCGGCAGCCGGAAAGGGAGGCCGGTCGCAGTCGTGCTGTCCACTAACAAAGTCCCTGTGGTCCGCACGTCCAGAGACACTGCTGAGAATGCCCAAGAGAAGGCAATTTAAGAGGTCATTCCTGGGTGAAGTTGCCAAGGTCATTTGAGCGCCCCCTGATGAGCCCGGCTTCACAGTGGGGTGCTGCAGGGGTCCCTGCGCAGAGCCGGGGAGCACAGGGGAGGCTGCGGGGAGACAAACAGGTTCAGCTTCCTCAGAGGAAGTGTTCCTGCCACCGGCGCCAGCCCGCACCCACCCGGCCCCGGCCCCGGAGCCTCCCCTCTGGGGCTGCCAGGAACTGTCCAGGCTCTGGGCACACAGGAACCTTCCTGCCCCCACTGAGAGGGAAAAGGCCTCCTACTGTCCTGGGGGAGGAAGCCCTGGGGGTCTGGGGACGAGCCCTGGGGGATTCGGGGAACCTCGTGCCCGGGGCGGGTGGTAGACGGGGCTGGCTTGCAGGCCCCCGGCCTCCATATAAGGGCCCGAGCCCGCTGCCTGGCCTTCCTCACTCCCGGGAGCTCAGCGTGTCACAGCCACAGCCATG